>NW_028270183.1:40930394-41230394 GCF_037043375.1 Chiloscyllium plagiosum
TCCAAACAAAGCTGTTGCTTCTGTCGTGAGGCGGGGCGGCCGGCAGAATGTGGCACTGCATCACATTAAAAAAGAGGAAGAGACAGACGGAGAGAGAGTTAGAGATGGAGGAGGGACATTTTGAGCAACATTACAATGGATTCACTCCCAAAAGAATACAAATCCAAATGTTAAGAGACGTAGCTGCAGCAATAAACAGATTAATAAACTAAATGCACAGACAAAGACACAGGCAAACACAGATACATGCACATAACCATGACCAAGCAAGTAGTTCACTTGTTCGGACCCTCACACCTGCCTTACCATTCAATAAGATCACGGCTGATTTGATTTAGGCCTCGACTTTATTTCCTCTTCGAAAATAAGGTTAGGCAAGTAACTGAGCTGTTAAACTGGGAGGACTTAGGGACCAGTGACTCTCATTCGATTAGTTTGAAAATATTTCTGGAGACGTCTAGGCCTGGTTTACAAATTAATGTTTTGAATGAGGGCAAGGACAAATTTGATTATATTAGACAGGAGCTTGTAAAATATGATGTGGTGGATGCTATCCACAGGTAAAGGGACGTCTGCCAATTGGAGCCTTTCCAAACGAGATAATAAGAGTTCAGGAACAACATGTTCCTTTTAGCGTAAAGGGCAATGCGAGCAGGAGTAGGTAACGGGACATGAAAGCGATATTGAGGCTCTTATGTCAGGTGTAGGCAGCTGTGATCAAGTGAATCCCTTGAAAAGTTTATGGGGTACAAGAGTACGCTAACGTGGTAATTCAGAAGGGCACTAAGGGGACATGAGATAGCTTTCACAAACAAGGTTCAGGAAAATCGAAAGAGATTATACAAGTAAATAAAGGCAGAAGAAAATCCAGGGAATGACTAGGGACTCCAAAAAATCAAAGAGCCATCTATGTGTGTACCACAGGATTTGAATTGTGTTTATTAGGTTTGTTGTCATATGTACTCCCATGAGGGCAGTGAAAGGTTCACATGTCTTCGAATGTGTTACAACCTTATGTCAAAAGGTGGCCCACCAGCTACAGAAGTTTGGTCCCATGCAGTAAAATTAAAAAAAACTAGTTAAAATGTAAACCATTATGGTACTTTCCGTACAAGCAGAAAATGTACAGAAACACAATAAGAGTTCAACAGCACAGTCCATAACGCCTGGCCATGATTGATTCACACTCCTCACAAGGACTCGAATTCCCCGACTGCGCTGCTTTACAGCCTGTGCCTGTTCAATGGCTGAAATCCCACATTAATATAGCGCATCACTATTTAAAGTTTAATTGAGGCCACTCAGGAAAATTTAAAAAATGCTTGGAAACGGGGGCAGATGACAAAAGAGGATGAGCTGGAGGTTTTAAAAGTCATAATTGTGGATTAATATGCAGTACCTGATCAAGTGTCACCCAGGAAATTGTGGAGATCCAGGGAAGACAATGTGGAACTCCCATTCAGATATTTGTATCATTCCACAAAGCCCTGAGGAAAGTTCACTAAATTCGAAGCATTAATCCTGATTTCTCTGCACAGATCCTGCAAAACCTGCCGAGCTTTTCCAGAAACTCCTATTATTTTTCTTACTGACAGCATGTACAGATCTCTCCTGTTGTTTTTTGAGTCATTGACCCCCACGAGTGAGGTACTGGAGTACTGGAATACAGCTGATGTCGACAGGATTGTCATTATCTACATAGCTTGTTACATCTTTGAAGAAATCTAGAAAATTCGTCAAACATGATTTATCTTTGTTTAAAAAAATGCTGACGTTTTGACATTCCAAATGTTCTGATATTGCCTCCTTGATAACTGATTCTAACACTTCTCACAAAACAGCTGTTAACCTAACTGGACTGTAGTTTCACACATTCAAAGTTTGTGCGAAGACTTGTAGCTCGGATACTCGTTGTTGTGGTTCTGTTCGCCGAGCTGGGAATTTATGTTGCAGACGTTTCGTCCCCTGTCTAGATGACATCGTCAGTGCTTGGGAGCCTCCTGTGAAGCGCTTCTGTGATCTTTCTTCCGCCATTTGTAATGGTTTGAATCTGTCGTTTCCGGTTGTCAGTTCCAGCTGTCCGTTGCAGTGGCCGGTATATTCGGTCCAGATCTATGTGCTTATTAATTGAATCTGTGGACGAGTGCCATGCCTCTAGGAATTCCTGGCTGTTCTCTGTTTGGCTTGTCCTATAATAGTTGTGTTATACACTACTATTATAGGACAAGTCAGACAGAGAAAAGCCAGGGAAGCGACAGATTCAAACCACTGCAAATGCCGGAGGAAAGATCACAGAAGCGCTTCACAGGAGGCTCCCAAGCACTGAGGATGTCACCTAGACAGGGGACGAAACGTCTGCAACCCAAATTCCCAGCTTGGTGAACAGAACCACAACACAGTTTCCCACATATTGCTTCCCCCCCTTTTTAGAATAAGCGTGCTCCATTAGCAGTTCCCTTGAATTGGATCATCCAGATTGCATCAGTTCGCATTTGCCTGAATTGACCTCCATCTGATATATTCTCTGCACATCTCCCCAATCTATCTATATTCTCTGACAGTCAGCTTGACTATATGCTGCTCCAGCAATCTTAGCTTCCTCTGAAAACTTGCTAATCAGACTATCTGTATCTTTCTCCAATGCATTTCTGTTCATCACAAACAACAGTGGTCCCAGTACGGATCCCGGTTGAACACCACGAGTCACATATCTCCATTTTGTGCGAATCCCTTCAACTACTACTCTTTTTCTTTTGTTTCCCAGCCAGTTATTTATCCTTCCAGCTAACACACCTGGACCCCATGTAATGTCACCTTCTATATTAGCCTCCCATAAGGAACATAATCAAACACATTCTTGCAGTCCATGTGTATGTCATCTACAGCCATCTTTTACGAATCAACTTTTTCACTTCCTCAAATAATTCTGGACGGTTTTAAAGACATGACCCTCCCTGCACATCACTATGATGCGTCTTACCGATATGCCCATTTTGTACAAAATGGGAATGGATCTCATCTCTCAATATCTTTTCCAGAAGCTTCCATAACACTGAAATCAGGCTCAACGGTCTCTGAGGATTTCCTCCCATACCATCCTCCGGTCTTGGACTCTCCTCCAGGACTCGCCTGTCCTTGCCAGCCTCCATTCTGTGACCTATCCCCTCAAGTCCCCTCCAAATAATTTTAAAAGGTAAAGCGTTTGGACAGAAAATCTGAAAATAAGAGGAACAGAAAATGAATGGGTAGAGCAGAGGAACCCCAGCTGAAACATTCCCACTCTGTCGCCATCTTTTGGACATTTCTGGCACTTGGGGCGGCAAGGTGACTCAGTGGTTAGCACTGCTGCCTCACAGCACCAGGGTCTCAGGTTCGATTCCAGCCGTTGGTGACCCTCTGCGTTAAGTTTGCACATTTTCCCCGTGCCTGCGTGGATTTGCTCCGGTTTCCTCCCACAGGTCCAAAGAAGTGCAGGTCAGGTGGATTGGCCATGCTAAATTGCCGATAGTGTTCGGTGCATTAGTCAGAGAGAAATGGGTCTGGGAGGGTTACGCTTCGGAGGGTCGGTGTGGACTGGTTGCGCCGAAGGGCCTGTTTCCACATTGTCGGGAATCAAATCATTTCACGGCTGTTTCCTTCTTCAAAGAATAACTTCGGAGACTCAGAAAAGTTTTGTCGAATTCCTTGCAATGCTATCACTGTGTTGTTGACAGAAGGAGATGAACATGTCCATGACTGGCTGTATGCTACCATTGAGTTTGTTTCAGACCTTTTGTATCTATTCTCACTATAACTCCGAAAAGTAAATAAAAAAGTGGAAGTTGGAGAAAGTGTAATAAAATTCATCCCAAACTCCTTCAAAGTGGTTCACTTGGGGGGCCTGGATACAGTTGTATTACTGTGGTCTGCAATGCTCTGGATTCGGTACATATATCTCGTCCAATTTGGTACAATACTGTCGTGGTCTGCATCGCTCCCTGTGCTGGACATATATCTGGTCCGGATTTATCGATCAATGCTCTGGTGTGATCGCCACACTGTTCTACTCCTGGCAGATTGCGAGATTTTAGCAGAACAGAGTTTCTTCTACACAATAATCCATGCTGACCGGCGATCTCCTGTGGGTTAAAGCTGCGTGGGCTGGTTCTATGAGATGAATTGAGAATGTGAGATAACTAATCATTTCGGCTCTTCTGGCAAAGCCTTCATTTCATGATCTCATATTGTGATTGCACCTTCTGTCTCTCACTCTATTAAATTTTCAGTGACACCATGCACAGCACATCATGTTGTTCAATACCCACACAAACAGCACAGACAGTATTCACCAATGCATCCCAGGGTACGAAAACAGATGGCGGGAGAAATAGTGGGTGACATGGCGGCAATTTTCCAAAATTTTTTGGACACTGGGGCAGTCCGAACAGGTTGGGCAACAGCAAATGTGACGCCACTGTTTTAAATGAGAGGTAGACAATAGATTGAATTGAACTGAACTGAACTGAACTGAATTGAATTGAATTGAATTGTTTTATTGTCGCATTTCACAGACAAAGTGAGAAGCTTTGTCTTGCGTGGAATATAGGCAATTCACATAGTAAGGTAGTATAGAGAGTAAATAATAGGTAAACAGCAGCAAAAGCTAAAAGAGGAAGAGGCGAAAGTTAACTTTTTGAGAATCCACTCCGTATTCAGAAAACGTAAGTATAGAAACTGTTGCGAAACTGGTTTGTGCCTGTGTTCAGAGTTCTGTAACTTCCTCCCGATGGTAGAAAAATATTGCTAGGGTTGGATGGGACTTTCAGAATGCTTGTGGCCCTTCCTTGACAATGGTCTAGATAAGGGCGGTGCTAGAAAAACACAGCAGGTCAGGCAGCATCCGAGGAGCAGGAAAATCGACGTTTCGGGAAAACGCCCTTCATCAGGAATGCCTCATTTCCAGCACCACTTTAATCGAGACTCCGATTTCCAACGTCTGCAGTACCTACTTCTGCCTTTTCTTGACAGTCGGCCTAGTAGATTGATTCGATTCTTGGGTTGTTGGCCTTTGTGATTATCCGGGCCGATTCACCATTCTCTGTAACCGATCTTGAATGGTACAGGTGACATGCCAGGCAGGGATATATCCAGACAGAATGCTCTCGATGGGGCACTTATAAAGATTGGCAAGGGTATTCGCCTCCATGCCAAATTTGCTCAGCTGCTTGAGGAAGAAGAGACGTTGTTGGGCCTTTGTAACCAGTGTGTCCACATGAAGAGTGCAAGAAAGCTTGTTGTGGATGAGCACTGCTAGGAGCTTGACTCCCTCCACTCGTTTTACTTCTGTGCTGTTAACGTGCATGTGAGCGGAAGTAACAACCAGTCGAAAGTCAGTAATGAACTCCTTGGTTGTAGATGGGAAGTAATGCACATTTTCGCTTAATTTATGTAGTGTGAAAGATGGTTGACTGTGTTCTCAGCGAAGAAATAGCAAGGCATCTCGGTAGAAATTGTCCATTTGGGCAGACGCAGCATGGGTTCATGAAGGGCAGGACATGCTTGTCAAATATTTTGGAATTCTCTGAAGACACTACGAACAAGGTGGGCTCTGGGGACCCTGTGGATATAGTGTATGTATGATTTCCAAAAGGCCCTTGGCAAGGTGCCGAACAAGAGGCAGCTGTATAACAAAAAAGATGTATATCGTTAGGATAAGGTATCAGCATGGGTAGAGGATTGGTTACCTAGCACAAAATATGGGAGGGAAGGGTCACCACAAATGTTCCTGTTGACCTCATCTGCAGGAAGTTCATCTAAACCTAATTCCTCGAAAAACACATTAGGGAACTGTAGCTGGAGCTGGATGAACTTTGGATCATTTGGGAGGAAGACGGGCTTGAAAAGAGTTACAGTGAGATAATCACATCTCAGGCACAAAAAAGAAAGCAAATGGTGTACAGAGAAAAACGGATACAGAACCTACAGAGAGTATAGTGATTCCATATGGCCGGTTCCCACATTATTACATTAAATTTTCTATACAACGATCCAAACAAATACTGATTTGTTTTGGCACAAAAACCTTTGAAAAGGTTTAACTTTTCACCCAACTTAACATATGTTTATCATTTTCCAGTAATCACAATGCAAAGTAAGCATCATTTACTTTAAACATTGTTTGCTTTCCAATATTTCTTCACTGCAATTCAATATCAGAAATCATTTATTTACTTAGTATTTAAAGCTCATGTAGAATTATTGTCATGCTTAATTGTTGGCAACTACCTGAAGCGCGAACGTTTTATTGAGAAATTAAATGTATTAATTATATTTCACGAACAAAACGTCTCGTAGCTTGTTGAATCATTTGCCCAATGCGGATATGTAATCGTACAGTGCTCAACCACTTCGGAAATATTACACCGTCAATTTAATATTGACATTAAACATGAAATCTTGATCACCACAAGAATCAGACAACATATTCTTTGTTCGGTACAAGATAAATTTAACTTTCTTTGTTTTTGTATCATACAGCGTTGACATGTGTTTACATTTTAATTCCATAGATACGTTCACAACGTTATTGTTTTCAGAGATAATGGAAATAATGTTCGTAGAATACTTGTGGTGCACATCTTAAGTATTCCCCAATTCACGAAACATGGTAAGTATTATTGTTCAGTCAACCTTGCAATTACGATCAACACTGAAAGTGGATTCCAAAAGACTTGAATTCAGGCAGTGTTAATCGACCTCACAACTGTATATAATTCTGCATTACACATCGGCCCATGCCTGCATCTGTCCAAAGATCTTCCAATCTGGGTCAGGACAATCATTCAAGTATTCCTTCACAACTGTGGGAAACGAGCAAAAGACTATCACTGTTATCAAAGTAGATACAAATGCTGTCAAATTGGATTCCAATACCTGGCCAACAATCACTTCTTACAAACTCATCTCCAGTTAATGCCTGGCACGTGGAACAGATGTTTGGACATGGGGTGCAGAATCACATCATTCAAGTTACTTATGTTGATGACATCAGGCGTGCCTCCAAGACTCCATTCAACTGCACCCTGGACCAGACCCTGGATGAGACTTGGTTGAGAGAAGTCAGCTTGAGCAACTCAATATACTGTGTATAGGAATGAGAAGCAGGAGAAGACAGTGCGCAACTGTGCCAATAGTTGTATGGTTCAGGTAATAACTCGAGATTACAACCTTCTTTGTTCTGCTTCTTAATTTATCTCCTGGCTGTTCATATTCCCTTAGCCGAACCTCTTCTTTGTATCTATTTATGTCAATAGTGCCTATGTGGACCATGATAACTGGATTTTGACCCTCCGACTCCAGGTTCCTCAGCAGCTCAGATGAAATATTACGAAACTGAGCACAATGTAGGCAATACAACCATTGGGACGCTCACCCATGATCATAAATAAGAGTTTCAATGCCCCTAACAATACTGGCACAATAGAACATTTCTCTTCTCTCTCCAACTTGAATGGCTCCTTGCGCTACGTTGTTGTGGTCAGTCCCCATTGCTATCTATACTGGGAGCAAGTCTCTTGTTCCTATTGGACATGAACAAGAACAAGGTTGGAGGCTCCTGCAACTCTCCCTCCTGGATTCCTCTAGGGATCCTGAGTCAAAGCCGCGCATTTCCTTCGCTGACTACTGGCTGTATTAGAGTTAGTTAGTGTAGGTGATGTGACTGTTGACTGAAACACTTCATCCAGGTACCTGTCCCTCACTCTATTGCGTTTCAAAGTCCAAAGCTCAGACTGAAGCTCATCAAATCTGAGCATGAATTCCTCTGTCAACCAACATCAAAAACCGACGTGGTCAGTGGGAACCGCAATGGGTTCCAGCAGCTCCCAGATCACGCAAAATCAACACATCACTTGATCCTGCAGTCTAATATTATTTACCTACTTTTGACCGTTTTAAAATCTGTTTTGATATCTCTGCTTACTATCTAAATCTGAAATCAAGCTACGATCTAAAGTTTAACAAAGTTTCAATCTAACACAGCCTCAAATTTAATACAGATCCTGTCATCGCCAGTCAAATCACAACCTTGCATTAACATCACTTTTCAGCTCCTCCTCAGTCAAATCAAATGCAATCAGATACTCATATCTTCCCAGAATGCAGTCCAACTTATTCTCGCACAGCTCTGCTCGTGAAGTGAAGGCTGCAAATGCCCGAGAAAGGCATTTATTTATTGTACCTTCCCAGGCTGCTCTCCTCTCTGTCACTCAGCTCTGCTTCCGAAGTGAAAGCCACAAAGCCACGAGGTACGTTTTGTAGATCACTTCTCTACCCAGGCTTCCCATTGGTTTCCTCCTATGAAGCTCCACTCCTGAAGTGAAGTAAGTATATCCTCGTTAAGATTTATATCACTTACCTTCCCACGCTGCTCTGCGGCTCTCTGCCGCTCAGCTCCATTCCAGAAATGAGGTCTGCAAATCCCCGAGGTATTTTTTAATGTCACTTACTGGGCCGGACTACTCTCCGGCTCCCAGTTACTTAGTTCTGCTCCTGGAGTGAAGACCCGCAAATCCCAGAGGAAAGCATTTCTATCAGTTAACTTCCCAGGATTCCTTATGGCTCACTACCGCTCAACCCCGCTCCTGAAATGAGGCCTATAAACACATTCAAAGGTATGTTCTCCTCGCAACGGCCTGTGAATGTGTGCAATTCTGTTTCCGAGCAGTCGTCTCTGAGCCCATTCCAGATCTATTCCCCGAGCAATGGCCTATTAACCCATCCCACCTCTGGTCTCCCAGCAAATGCCTGTGACCCCATTCCAACTGTGTTCTCTTCGCAATGACCTGGACACATATTCCCACTTTGTTCACCTACCAAAAGCTTATGAACCCATCCGCAATCTCTTACTCAAGCAACAGCCTGTGAAATAATTTCCATTTTGTTTCCTATCTACAGCCTGGGAACTGATTTTTACTCTGTTCTCCCAGCAATGGCCTGTGCATCCACTGCTGCTGTGCTACTCTAGTAATGGCTTGCGAACCAATTCTCACTCAGTTCCTCGAACAATGGTGTCTAAAGGCATCCCCATCAATCGCCCAGCAAAGGCCTGCGAATCCATTCCAACTCTGGTCTGTTAGCAATGGTTTGTGAACATCTTCCAACTCTAATGCTTATTCGTGGCTTCCCAACCCAAACCCAAATTCGTCCCCTCGAAACGGCCTGTGGAACTATCCCCAGTTTGTTCTCCCATCAACGGTTTGTGAAAACTATTCCATTCACATCTCGTAGCAAGAGGCTGAGAAACGATTCCATCCTGTTTCCCAAGCACTGCCATGAGAACGAATAGCCACTCTGCTCCCCTGGAAACACTGTAGGAACCTATCAGCACCCCTTTCCGCTCGCATCATTTTCCCCTTGCCTGTAAACATACGCCCAATTTTGTTATACTACCAATGGCATGTCAACTCATGCACACTCTGCTCTCCACCACTGGGCTATGATCCCATCTCCAATCTGTTCTCCCAACTACAGACTGTGAACTCATCACCATTCTGCTTTCTGAACAAGGGCCTGGGAACTAATCCCCACTGGTATTATCTCGGAACGGTCTGTGAACCCAACACCAGCCTAACCTCCTGCAAACCGCCAGTGAATCCGTTCCCACTCTGTTCTCCTTGTAAAAGTCTGGGAAACCATCCCTACTGTGTTTATCTTGCAACAGTCTGTAAACACTCACTCACTCTTTTCCCCTCGCAACAACCTATGAACCAATCCCCATTCTGTTTACAAGCCATGGTCTGTGAAGTTATTCTTGCTCTTCTCTCCCAGCAACCGTCTGTGAGCCCATTTGCACCCTGTATACCTAGCAAAGGTATGTGGACAAATCTCCATTCTCTTCAAAAAGCAACAACCACTGAACCCATCTTCACAAATTTTCCCTAGCCTGTGAACATATTCCCACTCAGTTGCACTCGTTATGGCTTGTGGTCCAGTTCCCGCTCTTTCTGGTAGCAACGGGTTGCAGAACCATCCTCACTTTGTTTTACTAAAAACAACGTTTGAGTATATCTCCACTGTGTTTACCAAAACGCGGCCTGCAAATCAATCCCTATACTCTTCACCGAGAAAAGGTCTGTGAAGAAATGCAAACATTAATCTCCGAAGGACCACTCGTGTACACATCGTGACATTTTCCCCAGCCTTTGAACATATTCCCAACTTATTATCCGACCAACAACTTGTGAACCAATCCTGTCTCAGTACTCAAAACAATGGAATGTTCAAAATTCCTCAATCTGTTCTCCGAGCAGAGGCCTATGAACGGATCTTCACTCTGTTTCCGCCAGCCATGGATGTGAACCCATTCCCACTCTATTCCCTGAGAAACAGCCGGCGAACCCATTTCCACTCTATTCCCTGAAGAATATATTTTGAATCCATCCCGTTTCTATTCTCCGAGCAACGGTCTGTTAACCCGTAACCCCAGTTTTCTCCTAACAACGGTCAACCAATCGCCATGCTGTTCTCCTGGCAGCAGAGTATGCACTCATCCCCACCCTGTTCTCCTAGCAAAGGCCAGTACGCCCATCCCAATTTTGTTCACCACGCAGGGGTCTGTAAACGAATCCTCACTCTGTTCCCCAGCAATAACGTGTGAAAACATTTTTGCTCTGTAACACAAGCAACATCCAGTGAAACCTTTTTCACTCTCTCCTCCGATTAAAAGCCTACTAACCCAACCACAAGGCTGTCTACTCAGATCGGTCTGTGAACCCATCACAAGCGTGAACTCCACTGAACTGCACTGTTCCCGAGCAAGGACACGCTACATCATCCCCAGTCTGTTCCCTCACAACAGCCTGTGAACCCATCCTCATTCACTTCCCCAATGTGTTCTCTGAGAAATGGCTGAGCTATGAGCTGTTAACCGATCCTCAGGGCTATTCCTTCACAACGGGCTGTGAACACATCACCAGTCCAATCTCCTATGAACGACAAGTGAACCAATTGTTATTCTGTTCTGCCAGCAATTCCCTGGGAAAGCATACCCACTGCACTCCTCTCGCAACGGCCTTTTTGTGTTTGCATTCCAACAGCCTGTGAAATAATTTCCAGTACATTTTTTTAGGTAGGGTTTGTTTACCAGTTATTACTCTGTTTTCCCCAGCAAAGGTATGGGGACCCATCCACACTCTGCTCGCCTGGCAACAGCCCGTGAGACTATACCCACTCTATTATCCTAGCAACGAACCTTGAACCCATCCCCAGCCTCTTCACCGTCGCCACTCTGTTCCACTAGAAACATCCTGTGAACCCATCGGCACCATATTCCCAAGCATAATAATATATCTCACGCTGGTATCCTAACAACAACTTGTGAACCCTTCCCCAATCTGCGCCTCATCAATGGCCAATAAGCCAATCACCGCGGTGGGCATGGCGAGGGTAAGCGAATGGGAGAGAGCGAGATTGGGAGGTGAAAAGAATGCAAGATGGAGGCAGAATGAAATAGAATGGAGGAGGGTGCGTGACACCAGAGGTGAAGCAAGGATCTAGTGACTCCAATCCAACTCCAGTCTCCCAGCAACAGCCCGTGAGACTATACCCACTCTATTAGCCTAGCAACGGCCCTTGAGCCCATCCACAGTGGCACAGTGGTTAGTACTGCTTTCTCACAGCTTCAGAGACCCGGGTTCAATTCCCACCTCAGGCAACTGACTGTGTGGAGTTTGCGCATTCTCCCCGTAGCTGCGTGGGTTTCCTCCGCGTGCTCCGGTTTCCTCCCACAGTACAAAAGAAAAGTGTGCAGGTTAGGTGAATTGACCATGCTAAATTGCCCGTAGTGTTAGGCGAAGGGGTAAATGTAAGGGAATGAGTCTGGGTGGGTAGCGCTTCGGCGAGTCGGTGTGGGCTTGTTGGGCCGACGGGCCTGTTTCCACACTGTAAGTAATCTTAAAAAAGAACTCCAGATCTCGGTTAATGATCCCTCCCCTACCCGGAAGACCAGGACTTGGGGCCGGTTCTGCCTTTCTTTAGCTTAGCTCCTTCAACAAAAGGACAAAAATATACAGTTCACTCTGCTGTTTGTCACTTTTTAAAGAACATCTTTATTATTTACAAATTTAAAGAAGAGTCAATCAGTTGAATGGTGTCTTTTCTCAGTGCCGCTGCGTTCAGAGAAACACTGAAATGTGTCCCTGTAACCCCCTTTCGGATACGTTTGGACAAACTAGCAATGCCCTCACTCTGTTATCTTACCAAGGGCTGCTTCATTGTGAAACATTGAATTAAAATTAAGAAATTCCGGATGGATTGATTAATGAGTGAATTTAATGCATTGCTGAATTTGGATAAACGGATATTTCAGCACATTCTTCAGCTGCTGTCTGAACTTAGTCTGGGTCACGACATAAATAGCAGTGTTTGTGCAGCAACTGAGGAGCTGTAGCATGAAGCCCAATTCCCGCACAAAGTAATCGAGATACACAGACACATACCGCAAATCATCCATCCGATACCAAACAGAATACACGACAAACGTTGACCATAAAAGGATGAAATTTCCCGAGATCGCAAACAGTAATGTGATGGATTTTTTTCGATTTCTCATTTCTGTGTCACACTGAGCGTCCCCATTGGTGTGAGCCCGGAGTCTCCTGCGTGCTCTGCTTCTCACTAAAATATGTCTGATGGTGAAAACATTGAGCAGCAGAATCAGGAGAAATGGGAGAACCGGGGTTAGGATGTGATGGAGGAACTCGATTACGACCCATACCCGAGAGTAACGGACATAGATTGCTCCCTCACAAAACCAGGGGATGTTCACGAGCCAATACCGACCTGTAAACATAAAATACCAGAAAATGTTCTTTAAACAGCTCAGCACTGTCACTGTTCCCAGAACCACAGCTGCCGTTTTCTCACAGCAATATTTACTTTTCATCTTCTGGCAACAAATGGCCACAAATCGGTCAAAGGTGAAAGTGACGGTGAACCAGACGGAACAGTCAGTGGCTGCATAAAGCAGGACGGCGTGGATATTACACACGGGGACAGACCTCAGGAAATTAAACTGCTCCATAAAAACAATAGGAATGTGCCTCAATATCAGGTCTAGGATAATAACCAGTAGATCCGCCACTGACATCGCCCCCAGGTAACGACTGACACATGGAGTCAATCCGCAATCTTTACAAAGCAGGATGTAGAACGTCACTATATTAACTGTGAAGGAGGAAAACAAACAAATTATACATAAGTCTGGTGAAAAAGTTATCAGCTTGATTAGATTACATTACAGCGTGGAAACAGGCCCTTCGGCTCAACAAGTCCACACCGACCCGCCGAAGCGCAACCCACCCATAACCCTACATTTACCCCTTACCTAACACTACGGGCAATTTAGCACGGCCAATTCACCTGACCTGCACATCTTTGGACTGTGGGAGCAAACCCACGCAGACACGGGGAGAACGTGCAAATTCCACACAGTCAGCCGCCTGAGGCAGGGATTGAACCCGGATCTCAGGCGCTGTGAGGCAGCAGTGCTAACCACTGTGCCACCGTGCCATCCACACGGGTACCCAATGAGATTTTCAAATATGTCGCTATTTCACAGTATTAATGATGTAATTGTGCCTGAAATAATGAATGTTAAATTCTGAATTACTTGCAAATATGCGATGAAAAACGCAAGGATTCCTCCATTTTCCAATATTCAGACTCACATATTTAAGAACAGATGGTTCCGAAGATATTCCCACACCCACACGATCACTCAGCAACAGAAATAGGCCATTTACTTCCAGTTCCTAACACTGAGGGTGAAAACGTTGCTATACTGAATGATTCTTTCTCTGTTTCTTGCAGACAGACTAATGTTGGAAATTTCTGTCTATTAGTATAAATTTTGGTCGATCCTAGTTAGAGAAGATATGTAGACGCAGGGAAAATGCATTTCTTTCTTTGACTGTCTGAGCTGACTTCGAAACCTTGTCTCCTTCTACCTAGAATGGGATCTCTTCCAGTGGGATCTGATTTTTATTTCAATTAATTGACGTCCGGCCGTAAACAAATACTGTCAGTTATGGAATGTTTTGGAACATGTCGTTTTTGAAAGATTTTGTGGAATTTTAGTTATAGAACTTTCGGGGGAATGCCAGTTATTGAATTTTCCCGAGTTTTTATGATGGAATGTTCTGGAGAATATCAATGTAAAATGTTTCAGTGAATGCCCTCGGGAAAATCGGTGCTAGAATGTTCTCGAGAAATTCTCTTGTATAATGCGACGTAGTCATAAAGACCCACATCACATAGGCCATTTTGTCCATTAAGTCTGGTGAGATGGCCTCAGCCTCGCCAATTAAAACATTGCATGGACCATTTGATAAAAGATCTTCCTTTTATGATTAGATAGATTTCACCCCTTATATGGGATTCTCTCCCGCTTTTTTTGCAGTTGTTTATAACACTCGCAGCTGTAAAATGTTCTGGATATTCAGTTCCCAGTTTGAGTCACCCTAAAACCATATCTCTACAATCTTATTGAATCATATCCAGGTACCTCAATTTATATGTAGGGAATTCCTCAATCTTCCTTGGGAATACAAAGCATATTGAGATAGGATGACTTTCAAACAGCTTTGTAACTTTTATTTGCAACGGTCAAGAAACAGTCCGCCATCGTCACATTCAGAATAAGACTTGAAGGGCAAAATCTCATTAAACACCGTCATCATTTGGTATAGCTTCTCCCATCAGTGATGATGGCACAGTCAGGAAAGAGTTGCACTGGAATTCCACAACGTTGATTCCAAATCTAAGATGGTTTCATCGTTCAAAATAACATCCTGATAATTGACTTCTACTGCACTGCACACCAGCCCGCGGTGACAAATCAGTTCTCCTCGATTTTCGAATCAAATCGGAAGAAACATTCGGGGGACAAGGACACAGAACGTATGGTGCAGGCCCGTCAGTGACTGAGCAGCGCGAGGCGAAGCATACATCGCAGCCAGACTTTGGGAAGTTTTCAGTGAACCAAAAGAAGGGGACATTATCACCAAGCTACTTCCTCCATATGTAACAGTCCCTCACAGTACCTATGGCAGTGCGAGCACACAATACTGGCAGAGGTACAGTCTCAGCGTCATATCGAAGGTACCATGCACTGTGTGGTAACTGCTGCGACGTAAGGCATACTTCCAAAGGGCGGAGCATATCGAAACTGGCTATCCATGAGATACTGTGAGCAACAGGATCTGCAGCATTAATGCCGTTCCCTCCAAAACTAGGTCAGAAGTGGGCTGTTCACTGATGATTCCAACATATTCAGCATCATTCAGGAACACTCCTCCTTTGAAGCAATCTATTAAGGCAATCAAGCGTTCAGCCAGGAACAGAATGAAGCCTTTTAGTCATTCTAGGCTGTTATTCAGAAACTGGAACAGATCTTTCGTTATGCCATGCCTGACACGCAGGTGATATCAGGAAACATCCCATCTTTCATAGCTGCTACATAGGAGTCAGGGGAGTACAGGTTAATGCAGCAGAAGCAGGATAATTTGCCTTTATCAGTTTAAAGTAAATTACCGACTGCGTTCATACAGTGGTCTGTGCTGGTTTCTCAATTATTTACAACTTTAGACAAATGGGACAAATGCATTCAAACTATGTTTGTCAATGACTGTAAGATAGTCAGGAAATCAAGTTATCAAGAGGAGGTAGATCATCTGTAAATGGATAAAGGAAGGGCAACAGTTTCGGAAATGGAATAAAACGTGGGTAGCTGTGAACCTGCAAATATTTCAGTAATAATAAAGTCTATATATATTACACAAATGGTTGAGTCTATAGGACTCAGTGGTTCAGTGTGTACTGGAAAGTGCTCTCTGACCCGTTCACACACGTTGCTCCATCTCCCTGATGGCCTGCTTCTTGATGCTACCAGAAACCCCATTTCTCTCAGTGCGCACCGTGCATTTTCATATGTTTGTTTAGCGGTAGGGTGGTCAGAGGGACAGTGTCTTGAACCATCTGTCATGTGGGTGGACTTTATCTGAGATGCAACCATTCTTTTCGACGTGGAGATCCAAAGACGATATGAACGGCTGATTGTTTCTGATTGAAGAGTCTGTACCTCCTGCCAAGCCTGTTGGTTTTAAGTAACATGAGGTACTGAGTATGGTCACTTGATGAAGGTGATGCACTCTCAAAGATTGTGATTTCAAATTAACCTGTTAGACTACAAAGTGGTGACAAGCTACATCTGACATTTGTCCCCCTCCGACTATAATGGAGTGCGATTTTGCAGGCTCCAATGACAGGAATAAGAAAATATCAACAAACACATCGAGTTAGACCATATCTACTCCCCCCTGAAAAAGGAAGTGACCTCATCACAGGAAATGACACCACCACAGAAAATGACATCACAAACCCAAAGAAACCCAAGCATATAAATAGAAAGCAGGAAGTAACAGCACTGCTCGCCTGAGGCCCACTGAAGCAGTTACCTAGTAGGGTGACGAAACGTCTGTAAATGAACCCTCCAGCTCAGCGAACAAACCGGCATTCAGAACCTCAACCTCAGCGCCAAATCTTCTCAAAACTCGCTATAAGAAAATAAAATCAAGACATTGAAACATCAGCTGAAACCTTTACTTCGACCATACTCGGAATTCACCTCGTAGAACCAGCTCATACCTCTTTTTAAAATTCACTCGCACGATATGATCATAAATAGCTAGGCCAGCAGTCATTGCTGATCCCTAATTGCCCAGAGTCAACCACATAGCTGTGGATCTTGACTCGCTTGTTGGCATAGCTTTGTACTGGTCAGTTGATTTCTTACTAAGTTAATTGTTTTTTTTTGATGAGGTGACTGAAACGATCGCTGAGAGCAGAGCAGTGTTTGCAGATTACAATAATTTTATAAATGCTTTCGACAAGTTCCCTCCTGGTAGGTTCAGTCAGAAAATTAAGATTCAGGGGATCTATGGTGATTTAGCTGAATGGATTCCGAACAGGTTTGCCCATAGAAGACAGAGTGTAGTGATTAAAGGTTGACTTTCAGGTGTGACGTTTGTGACGAGTGATGTTCTACAGCGATCCGAACAGGGAACTCTATTGTTTTATAGATGTCAATGATTTAGGTGAAAATGTACATAGGTGGGTTCTTAAGTTTGCATGGAGTTGGGGATAGTGCATAGGGTGAAGAAAGTATACAACGGGAGGTACGAACTGAGAAATCTCTACCGTGAGCCCAAAGGTCTTTTAAAATCGCACTAGTGCCAGGTCCAATGGAATATTCGAGTGATGAGGACCTCCAAACGTGGAGAATGGTCGAAACAGGATGGCATTGAAACTACAAACCCATGCGGTTGGGTAGGTAGTTAATTTGGTGAGTTTGGGAAGATAACAATACACATACCACGATAAGGTCGGCATGGTGGCTCAGTGGTTCACACGGTTGCCTCATAGCACCAGGGTCCCAGGTTCGATTCCAGCCTCAGGCAACTGTCTGTGTGGAGTTGCACATTCTCCCCGTGTCTGCGTGGGTTTCCTCCGGGTGGTTTGGTTTCTTCCCACAGTCCAAAGATGTGCAGAACAAGTGAATTGGCTATGGCGGTTGAAAAATATTCACTCTCTCTGCTTCAACTTCTCTTTCGGTAGGAGAGTTCAAAAAACTCACAATACACAGAGAAAATAAAATAAATCCACTCACCACTGCGATACATTGAGGAAGGATTTCTTAGACGATAAAAAAAGACATAAAATGCGCCCGTTAGCTATCAATCAACTTTGTAAAAAGGACGTTTTGCTGCAGCAGTAACAAATCTTACTGAGAACACATCCAGAGGAGTGCATGCAATCTGATTTTTCTGTTGTTGGCACTCCAGAGATGGAGTATAAAAACAGTGGAACCCATTTAAAGATGTTTCACTTATATAGGGTGAAGGACGTATATTACCAACGTTCTTCGGGTTATCATTGGAAAAAAAGGCGATTTTATTTATTCATCCAATTTCTTGAGGCGAACGGCTCAGATCAATACTCGACTGATGTTTGTGCAGTCTAAATATGTTGTCATTAGACGTTTCTCTTTTTTGAGGATCGTTTTTCAAAAATAAACCAGTTCATTTTTTCTGGCTGATGAAGGAAATTTAGTGACTTGTTCCTGTCACTCAAACTGATTCAGTCCGATAACTTTACCATTGGGAACTTAATGGTTGGAACGAAGTTGACGAGGTTGAGTACGAGGTTATCTGGACCAATCAGGAAAGGTCTGGCTGACAAATCACCACTGTCTGGATAGAATTTCACATTGGCGCCAAGTTCCTGTTCTTCCCGACGGAAACTGTGCCCCACAACCATTGCCGCCACGATAATTTCATTTTTGTCCCTCTCAGGTTGATGACATGGTGGGCCCTGCACAGAGTGCTGCTGCAAAATATTCTCCTCTTTTCCATCTTTTTCTTTCACTGTGTCTCACACCTGCACACACGAAACTTTTATGCTGTGGAAAACACAAGCACTACCACAGTTCAGCGGTAGTGTAGGGCTAAAGGAGAAGGAAAAACATATCACCTCTATTTAGACGGAATTTTACATTGGCTCCAAGGCCTTGTACTTCCACAGAAAACGGTGTCCGACAACCGGAGTAGCCTCCACAATTTCATGTTTGTCCCACTCAGGGATGTGACAAGGTGCGCCCTCCACTGAATTCTACTGCACACTGTCCACCTGTTTTACCACATCCACTGCCCAGACGCGCCTTAGAGTGCCCATTTGCCACCAGAATGTGGGGATCCTTAGTGTCTGGATCTCTGTGCGGGAACCCTCCACCTTTCTCCCGGGGATCTAGGGAGGATGATGATGCATATAGCAGCCCCCTGCACCACAGATTGCGGTGGTTCACAGACTCTCAGCCCAACTGCTTGTTCTGCGGTGCTGTGGAGTTCGTAGCGCATGTATATGTTGTGCGTGGGCGCTGGCACTCTTTATTTTAATTTTCTAGTGAACCTTCTCCTCTGTTTTTGGCTGCACTTCAGTCCCAAGGTCATGGGCATCAGTGCGAAGGAGAACGTGTAGTTTAGATGCGTGTTTCTGTTCCTTGGCCAGGCCAAGTTGACCAGTAACAAATGCAGGCAACGGGTGTCAATTCCCTGTCCATCATCCGTGGCCACGTTCTAGTCCGGGTGTCTCTGGAGAAGGAGCAGACGGTGTCGGTCAACACCCTCGAGCTCTTCAGGGAGAGGTGGGCACTGCAAAGATTGAAGTGCTTTAATTCCCGTCCTACTCTCTTTTGATTTATTCCATTCACCTTTACGATCATGCAGCATTGCCCTTTGATGAGAAGGGCACTGTGTGACAGCGATCACCATGCTGTTTACTTTCTTCCTGGTGGTGGAAGAGAATAATGACGTATACACCTGCTGTATTTCACTGTCTCACACTTGCACACAGACATCATGTGGGCTGGGCAAAATATAACCACAACCTCTGTTAGGCGGTAATGGGGTGAGAAAAAAAGAAGCGAAATAGAAAAAGAACACAGAAAAAAGGTATAGCCAGGAGATAATCCGCACCTGTGTACTCGTGACTCTCAGATGGAAGGGCCATGACGGCGGGGGAGACGAGGGTCAGGGATGGCCATGGTCTGGGTTGGATATTGCTGGCAGATATAGAGAACAGGGCAGCGGTAGACATATGGTTCAAGGTCTCTGCCATTCGTTGCCTTTAAACAGCAGCACTCGGACTTGGCATAGTGAACCAGTTGGAGGATGTTCAGGTGTGTAGTGGAATCCCTTCTGTCATTACCCCTGTCCGGAAAGAATTTCACATTGGCTCTAAGTTCCCGTACTTCACACAGGAACCTCTGCCTCGCAACCTGAGCCGCATCGGAATTATAACTTTTGTTCCCCTCAGGGACGCTGGACAGACGACTGCTGCATTCCATTGAACTCTTTTCCCTCATCCAGCGCCCAGACACGCCTTTAATTGCCCATTTGTCACGCAGTGGTGGAGATCCCCAGTGGATGGCTCCTCACGCGACAGTCCTCCCCATTTTTCTTGGGAATTTGGAGTGGATTGTGGTTGTTCATGCACTCCTAGTGCAACTGCTTGTTTTGTGGACGTGTGGACTTCGTGGCCCATGTATGTATGAGGTGTGTGCGTTCTCACTCCCTTTTTAGTTTGCTGGAAAACCTTCTCCTCTCCTTTTTCTTGCATTTCCGTACCACTGTCCTAATTTTGGAGGCACCCGGTGTGCAGGGTGCACGTTATTTCTGAGGACCACCTGATGGTCTGCTCCTGGGCGTGGTGAAACTTGCCATGAACAGGTCCAGGCAGCAGGCCGGGGAGAGTGCCATTAGGGCGGACTGCCTGCTCCTCTTCTGTGGTTATGTTCGAGCCCGGGTGTCCCAGGAGAAGGAGTATGTCGTGTCCACCAACACACTTGAGCTGTCAGAGAGAAGTGGACACTGAAGGGAGTAGGGTATTTTGTGTTGCCATCCTCCTCAATTTTTACGTAATCTCTGCCACCCCTTCACTTTTTTGATCACGAAGCATTGCCCTTTAAGGAGAAGTGCACGCCTTGTTACTGGCCACTCCGATGCTTCCTTTCTTCCTGGTGGTGCAATGAAATAAAGATTTACACACATGTTGTTCTTCATTATGTCCTGCGCCTGCACACACACTACTTGGGAGCTGTGGAAAATATAAGCACGACCAGTGGTCGTGTGGGTGAAAATAAAAAGAAGAAATATATAAGTTAGAAATTTAGAATTTGCTCAGTTGAGGCGACTGTCCATTCTCGTACCAGCATAAAAAAACCCAAGGAGATTTAGAATCTTCTCTGTTTAGGTAACTGTCTCTGAGCTGGAAGGTCACACAGCCAATGTGCACTGCTGCTATTGGTTTCTTCTGAGGCGTTCAGTCTCTTTTTCTTTCCCTTTGTCTCAGAAAGACATTAGTTTTTTTTTGCTTTTGTTTTGCATTTTTGTTTCAGGATTTCTTTCTTTTTGTTTCCTTTTATTTTGACCTGTCTACAGGTGCAGAAGTGCTACCACCACCGCTGCTGCTGCTGCTGCAGCCTGGGTCTGTTTCTATTGCTGCAGTCTCGGCCTCGCCTATAGATCAACACTGTTGCTAGTGCCTGGGCCTTGACTCAGTCACTGCTGCATGGTACCCCACTCAGGCACAAGGAATGCTGTTTATGCCTGGGGCTTGCCTCCACCACGGCTTCCTAGAGCCTGCCTCCACCACTGCCGCCTGGTGCCTGCCTCCAACGCTGTTGACGGGGCTTTCCTCCGCTGCTGAGGACTTGGGCCTATGTCCACGCTGCTGCCTGGGATCTACCTCAACTACTGCACCCTGGGTTCCGCCCAGATGTAAGGAATATTCTGGCTTCCTGTGGCCTACCTCCACTGCTGCACCCAGGGACTTTCCCAGTCCTAAAGAGTAAGCAAAATATTGAACCAGGAGAGGGTAGTTCGGAGGACATTCTCCTGGGCCTGCTCCAGGGCTTGGTCAAACTGACGATTAACAGGTCCAGGCAGCGGGCAGTGGAAGTGGTCATTATAACCAATTGTGATACCGCTCTTTTATTGTTACGTCCATGCCAGGATTTTCCTTGGAGAATGAAAATGAGGTGTCTACCAATGCCATAGGTTTTTTCGAGATATGGGCACCATCCGTTGTGGAGTATTCTAATTCGCACTTCGACTCTATTTTGATTTATTCCCTGAACTCCCGTTGACTTTATGATCACGCCTCATTGCCCTTTGATCAGAAAGACACCGCCTGTCATTAGCCATTCCAGTGTTTCTTATCTTCCTGCCTGTTGCAGTGGACAATCTTCTGTGAGTGAACTATACATTTTACAGTAATGTAACTGGGTCTGGTTCACTGTAGACCGACCAGGCCTCTATGGAGACTGAACACCTGCCTATGTGCTGTGGGGGTGTGCATTTGCTGCCTTCAGGAGTGGTCTCTGCACACTGGCGCGGACTGTGCCTTCGGTTGTGGTCTCTATTTCTGACAATGGATTCTGCCTAATGACAAGTACAATATTTGTGACGATGCTGTCTGTGTATTAGAGTGGACTCTGTTCCTGAAAATGAAATCTGTAATCTGAAAATAACTTTTACGGTACTGGACTCTGTCCTGGAAGGGACTCTTGTTGTTAATTGATTCTGTCTTATTGCTTGCTGGGCTTATCAACTGCACTGTCTTGTGTGTCCCTGGTCTGGCAGACCTTACTGTGCGATGCAACGTTCATAAATTGGCCCGAAAGCTGTCTCCTGAAGAGCCGGAGAGAGTGTGGGCCATCCTGATGCCGGTGGCCCGGATAGCCAGATAGTGGGTAAGCCTTTCTGAGCGCAGTCATCACGAGAAGTGGTAATCAGTACGGGCTGTCCCAGAGGTAGTCAGAAGGCATGACAGAGCCACGAGAGACAGAATGCTTGTAGGGGTTCACAGAGATCTAGAAACCTTGTGGGCTGCCATGTGCGCCTTCATTCCAGGAAGGGGGGCATCCTGTCGTAGAGGTGAGCAAACTGTGTGTCCCCGTGGCCAAACGATAGTTAGGGATAGACCAAAATCCGGAAGGCGAGTAGGCGGTCGCACTACTATAACTTTGGGAGGTACTGATGTGGTCTTTCCTCGAGGTGGCCAGAAAACGTTAAAGGGTGATTAGGAAAGTTGGAAGGTGGGTATTCCATGCTGAACGATGTTGTCCTGGAGTTTGGCGATACAGGATGGGATGTTCTAGAAGTGGTCGGAGTGTGTGTCAGGGTGGACCGTGAGCCAGAACAGGCGGGGGGTACCAAAAGCAGGAAGGGGTGTTCGGGCGACTGCCTCTCAGTGACAGGAAGGTAGGAGGGACAGGTCGCTTGCTGGATTGTCAATGCTGTCTCTCTTACATGCAGAGTTTTATTTTTTACTTTATCAAACTGTCCCTTTGTGATTGCGTTTATTGTTTCCATCTTGATATTATAAAGTGCGATTCGAGGTTACCAGATGTCTTTGTAACCTAGTTGTATATTGGGGTTTAGGATCAGGCTTTGCCACCCCTTTCGCTATTTAATTCATGTTTCATGTGTACGGCTACGAATGTTAAGTGTTTGCAAATTGTACTGGTTAATAAAACAAAAAAGAACATAATCTGGAGGTTTAGAATCACCTCAGTTTAGGGAACTGTCTCTGATCTGGCTGGCAACATTCTGTGTCAACTGCTGCTGTTGGTTTCTGTTTCTTTTATTGGGAGAGGCCCGATTCTTCAACTGGCTGATCTACGCAGTCAATGTGTTACAGGTGTGTTTCAGTTTCCATTAGGGAACTGATGCTTCACTGGTTTCATACACCCTGTGTTACTCTTTTCTTTTACGTTGAGAAAATAAAAATGTTGACTTTGCGGTGGGGCATCGCCCTAGCACTCTGGTTTTCTTTCCTTTTTGCATGCGTTTTGACTCTTTTGGTTTTTAGACAGGGCCCATACACATTTTCAGGTAAGTCGTTTCTCTGAGGCTCGGCCCTGTCCTCTGTGGATGAACGAGGCCCCTATAAAGACACCTGTGCGTGTGTGCTGGTAGGGGAGCAGTTGCTGCATCCTGAAATGGGCCCTGCCTGTTGGAGTTGAACATCCACTCTGAGTTAACTGCAACTTTTACAATGTTCTGTTTTCCTGTGAGTTTGCCTAGTTTTGTTGGAAATAGACCAGGCCTCTGTGGAGACTGAACACCTGTGTGTGCTGTGGGGTGTGCGTTTGCTGCCTTCAGGAGTGGACCTTCCACTAGTGTGTTCTCTGCCTTACATTGTGGACTCTGTTTCTAGAAACGGACTCTGGAGTGGAGCTTGCTCCTGGGAATTTTGCACTTTGAAGGAAATTATGTAGGTAATGGACTCTGTATACCAGAAATGACTTTTCTGGTAATTGCCTCTGTCTCATTGCTTTTGGGGTTTATTACTTGCACTGTCTTGTGTGCCCCTGTGTCTGGAAGTCATTACTGTGAGCTGGGAGGCGAATAAAAACAAAAAAAGTGCCGAGGCTGTGCCCGCCACACGATGTTGGTCAGCCTGATTGCTGGAGGTTGAGTACGCTCTTCTGATTGCTGTCGTTCAACGAAGGAGTAATATAGACGGGCTGTTAGAGAGATGACCGCAAAGTGTGTCGGAGCAGACGAGAACCATAAGGTTTGTGGGCTGTCCTGTGCACCGTCATCCCGGTAAGGAGGGTGGGCGAGCAGTTTAAGGTGTGGCCTGGACTTCTGTCAGAATAGTGCACAGGCAGGAGGGCGCATCAGGGCGGGCGAGAGCAAGATAGTATCTCGAGGCAGACCGAGGGCTGGAAGGCAGGAGGGGCACCCTTAGCGCTGTCTCCCAGGAAAGTAGCAATGCTGTCCTTGAGGTGTCCGGAAGGCCCAGTAGGGTGGTTAGCAAAGCTGGAAGGCGGGTACGCTATTTTGATCTCTGTCTTGCTGGGGGAAAGTGGGGATACAGCACGGCCTGTCCAAAAGGTGGCTAAAAAGGTATGTCAGAGCAAACCGAGAACTGAAAGGGACATGGGGGGGGGGAACCAAGAGTCAGAAGAGGTGTTGGGAAGGGCAGCCATTGTATGGCGAGAAGGTGGGAGGGACAAGTGGTTTGCGGTCGATGCCCGGGCTGTCTGTGATGTATGCATTGTTTTATTGTTCGATTCATCAGAAAGTTTGTACGTGTGTTGAGGAAAAGTTCTGAAACAGAAGTTCAGTGCTGACCAACTTTCTTACTAAGTATATATCATGGGAGCACTGGAAAAAACAAATGCTCACAAAACTTCGAGTCTTCATATAATAGTTTAGTTTCCAACTTTCCAAGTCTAGACAAAGTACTTTTAAATAGCCACTTTCAGTTCAATGGATAGACTGGAAGACTTGCCAAATGTATCAAAGAGTCGTTGTTGACGTTGTGTGTGTCAGCACTTTGAACTTTCATGACTGATTTAACAACATTCCACACATTAATTAGATTAGATTAGATAACCTACAGTGTGGAAACAGGCCCTCTGGCCCAACAAGTGCACACTGACCCTCCGAAGAGCAACCCAACCAGACCCACTCCCCTACATTTAACCCTTCACCTACCACTACGGGCAATTTAGCATGGCCAATTCACCTAACCTGCACATTTTTAAACTGTGGGAGGAAACCGGAACACCCGGAGGAAACCCATGCAGACACGGGGAAGATGTGCAAACTCCACACAGACAGTTGCCTGAGGCAGGAATTGAACCCGGGTCTCTTGTGCTGTGAGGCAGCAGTGCTAACCACCTTGCCGTGCATAAGTTATATTTCATGAATTATACAGCAAATATTTGTGTTATCATGGTGAAACTTTTAAATCAACAAAATTTAGCACCATCAAATAACGGAATACAACAGGCGCTAAACAGTGTTATCCCCTAGAGACTACGTACTCAAGTTAGTTATATTCGTCTAAGCCCCATTCTCTGCAACTAGACCTTCAGTTTCCATACCCACAGCCACAATCAATGAAGATTGGGGACACAATTTCATCCTCCGAACATTCAACACAGCAGTCCCCCAGGGTATGTAGACAGCTCCTAGTGTCCTCATTGCATATCCATGAATGCGTCGCCAAATGCCAGACTAATGCCATTGGAAAGTTCGCTAATGACAACACCATAGCCGCTCGAATCTGATGGCGACGAAATAGACGACAGACAGGAGGTAGAAGATCTGGAAAAATGGTGCACTGAGAACAACTTCGCTCTCAAATGCCAGCAAAACCAAGGAACTTATAATAGACTTTTGGCGGGTTGTGACTCATGCCCCTCTACAATTTACAGCGCAGAGGTGGAAAGAGTGGAGAGTGTCAAGCTCCTGGCAGTGGTCATCCACAACCGGCCTTCTTGGTCTCTTCAAGTGGACAGGGCGTCTCTTCCTCTTCAGGCAACTGAGGAAATTTGGGGATGGCAGCTAATACCCTTGTCAACGTCCATAGGTGCGCTGTCCAGAGCAATCCGTCTGGATGCATCAGTATCCAGTATGGTAATTGTACTATCCACGATCTGAGACAGTTGCACTCGGCCCGGACAATCACAAAGGAATACCTCCCATCTATAGAATCCATCTACCAGGCCCGCTGTCAGGGAAAGACTGCCAGCATTTTCAAAGATCCATCTTATCCTGGTAACGTTTTTCTACATACTCCAGCATCGCGGTAAAGGTACAGACACCTGAAAATACGCTCCAGCCAGTATCAAAACAGTTTCTCCCCTACTGAATGGGCTCACAAACTCTTAACATTCGCCTGTACCTGTGTTTTTTTCATTTGTTCTGCCGCTATTAACATTTATTTACTAATTTATGCTACATAACTCTATGATCTGCCTGTGTTGCTCGCAAGACATTTCTTTTCACGGTGCCTCGGTACTCGTGACAAAAAATTCAATTTAAATCAGATAGGAATAAACCCTAATTCTGTATTATGCCTTGTCGTATCCTCGCTGTAAGCATTAAACAGATGTTTACAATACTTTACTAATTAGTTAAAATGCAAAGACTCATCTTCCCATTATATTGTTGCAGGGATACATAATAGAGATAATTATTGCTAATTTCAATATCGCTTGCATTCTGTGTAGATAAAATCACTCTTTCTTCTTAACAAAATCGGGTCATTCAAAATGTTAGGTATACATTTTTCCTCATCATTTTTTAGCCCAGTTAGCATTAAATCCTAAAAGTAATTTGAGATGTTCGTCAGTTTTCAGATGATTTGCAGCTCAGGTTGAGTTTCTGAATGTAGGTTTGTTCGTTGAGCTGGAAGGATCGTTTTCAGACGTTTTCTTACAATACCAGGTAACATCAGCAGTGAGCCTACGGATCAAGCACTATTGGTATGGCCTGATTTGCATTTCTGTATTTCGGTTTGCTTGTCTTGTCTTGTGTTGATGTCATTTACTGTGGTAGTGCCATTTCCTGTTCTTTATCTTCGGGATGTTAAATGGCATCCAAGTCAATGTGTTTGTTAATAGGATTCCGGTTGGAATGCATGCTTCTGGGAATTCTCGGGTGTGTAGCTGCTGCTCATGTCCTGGGATGGATGGGTTGTACCAGTCAACGTGGTGTTCTTCCTCACCTGTATGAGACGGTACTAGTGAGAATGAGTCATGTCCTTTTGGGAAAATCTGATTTTCATGTATCCTGGTAGCTAGATTTAGCATCACAGTAGTCCACAAACCCACCAACACACTAATCAGCAGCTAATGTACTTGAAAGTCCCTATACAGACAACAAACAAAACTAGTATCATTTACAAAATACCTTGCAAGAACTGTAACACATACTAGATTGGACAATCAGGCAGAAAAATAGCCACCAGGCTCCATGAACATCAAATAGCCACAATAAGACATGTTAACTGTAAGCATTACAGGGTGAATAAAGCAAAAAACAAAAATCAGTAAATGGAAACAGCCTCAGTTTAGGGTACTTACTCTGAGCTGGCCGGCCACATGCAGAGTGTACTGCTGATGTTGGTTTCTGTTTTTCATTCGGGAGAGGCTTTGTTGCTATACTGGCTGCTCTACACAGTCGTTCTGTTACAGGTATGTTTCAGTTCTCATTAGGAAACTGTTATTGCATGGCTGGCTAAGCCTGTATTTTACTCTTTCTTTGACAACTAGAAAATGATAATGTTGATTTTGTGGTCGGTCTAAGCTCTTACACTTTGGTTTTGTTTAGTTATGCATTTTTTTCACATTTTAGATGTTTGGTCTGTGCCTATGTGCAATACTGCACCTTTCCTAATAAACTGTTCCCCTGTGGATTGGCCTGGCCCTCTGTGGGTGGACTAGGCCTCTGTATACACTGAACATCTGTGAGCGCTGGGAGGTGAGCATCTGCTGCATTCTGGAGTGGAATCTGCCGGTTGGAGTGGTCTCTGCCTATTGGACTGACTCAGCAGTCAGGAGTGGAATTTGACTTCAGGAAAGAACTCTGAGTGAACCAAGCCCGTGTGAGTTAACTGCATATTAACGATGTACTGTGTTTCTGTGAGTGGGCTTGGCTCTCTACGCACAGACCAGGCTTCTATGGAGACAGAACACACGTGTGTATTTTGTTGTCTGCGTATTTATTGCCTTCAGGAGTGGACTCTGCATACTGAAAAAAAAAAACCCTGTTTATTTTAGAAGATTTTGTGTATGAGAGTGGACTCTGTTGTTGGTACTTGACTCTGCCGTTTTTCATGTTGGGTTTATCACCTTCACTGACTTGTGTGTCCCTTGGTCTGGTAGGTCATACTGTGAGCTGGGAGGCTCATAAGCCGCCCGATAGCTTTCAGCCTGATAGCCGAAAGTGAGTAGGCCATTCTAGGTGTCGGACGTTGTGTGCGCTGCCCTGAGAGCCAAAGGCTGGCGAGGCTATCCTAAAGCTTGACACAAGGTGTATTGGGGCAGCCAAGAGACAGAACGTGAGTAGAGGCAGGCTGAGTTCCAGAAGACTTCTAGGCCGACCTGTAAGAAGTTGTCCCCGGAGAGGCATCTGCTTATCCACATGTGGCTCAGACGTTTGTCAGGGCAGTCCACAGGCCGGATGGCACGTCAGGGTGGGCGTCAGTCAGATGGTATGTTGGGTCAGATGGAAGGCAGGTAGACCATCCTCAGTGCTTTCATTCCGAGAAGTACTGTCCCAGAGTTGGCAGGAGCATGCTGAAGGGAGGTCAAGAAGCCAAAGAGTGGGTGGGCAGTTCTGATCGCTGTCGCACTGGGGAGAGTGAGGAAACAGGACGAATTTTGTAATACTGCATTTCATTCCCTCGACCAAGTTAAATATATTGTGATTAGCTGGTTATCAAGCACCGATCTCTGCAACATACGTTGCGCGCCTTCCACTCAATAAAAAATGCTTCGTTCCTACACACTTTCCCTGTCAACTCTCCCACTCTAAAACCATATCCATATGTTAGTCCCAATTCCAAAGGCCTTAAATTTAAGTATTGCCTTGGTGTTTAATCAAAAAGCTGTCTGTCCTTCAATTGCATTGTATTTAGTGTTTTTCCATACTTTATCTACCAGTCAGATGCATGAAATGGGAAACATATTTGAGAATCTATCTTGACTTTGTCTATGTCCATTACTTTCAGTCCGAATATGTTTTCCCAAAGTTACATATTTACTAAATTCATTTTATTCCATTGACCTCAGCAGACTAACATTTCCCAGGATTGCTGAGAATTCCTGTTTTGTTTATTTGTTTTCTTTCATTCCGTGAAGACAGAACTGAAGTAGTTTCTTTATATTTATGCAATTTCTCTGTTCTTTATTTGCCATTGCCAATTTCTGACAGAAAGAAAGTGATAGTTGTTTTGTTTACATTTTCCCATCCGCATACTTTTAGAAGTTGTTACAGCTCACTTTTATACCACTTGTTAATATAAATTCTAGGAACCTATTAATTCCCATTTTAAGCTGATCAATGATTGACTGTCCACATTCCTACAATCAGCACGATCTACTTTCGCCCAACTTTCCAACACGACGCCCATTGCTGTGAATATTATGACTCTTCAACTGTTCATCCATTAGTTTACAAGCAACAGGCACTCTCTCAGGATGTGCAGTCCAGACATCAAACACCCTCTTCGGAGTAAATAATCCTCAGATCTTCTCTAAATCCCAAATGCTTCACTTTAAAAGTGCATTCACTTGTTCTTGGTAATTTGAATGAAATGCAAATCGACGTTCTAGCCACCCTGTCTATTCCCGTCGTAATCATATATATCACAATGGCGTTACCCTCAGCCTTCTCTGCTCCAAAGCAAACAGCCTGAATTTGTCCAGACTCTCTTCATGAAGGTATCGGAACATACTCATGAATCACGTTCGAACCCATTCTAGTGCAATGTCGTTCTTCCTGCAGTGCGGTATCCGGAACTGCACACCGTATTCCATCTGCGGTCTAATCAAAGGTCTTTAAAGCTCTAATAATCTACGGCCTGACGAATAAAAGTTATGCCGAAGGTATCATTTTGCCTTCTTAACTACACTATTAACCAGTTCAGACATTTCAGAGGTCTGAACAGAAGCACTCTCAAAGCATCCCTTTTCTCTGCCATTCATTGAGTTCTCCCCTGTCTCGTTCCTTTTTCTAGAGTGGACTCCCTCATAGTTATCAGGGTAAAATTCCATCTGCCATCCATCTGACAAACTGACCATTCCATATTTATCTTTCTCTAATATAATACCTTCCTCAGTGACAACGACTCGGCCAGTCTTTGCATCAAATGCAAACTTCCTTTACATACTCCCAACACTCGCCACATTAACCTGGGCACCATTTATGCCTACACCAAATAATAACTGATCACTGTGGTATGCCAGCGGGCACTGTTCTCTGGTGACGCAAATAGCCTTTTACCCAAACCCTCTGTCCCCTGCTGCTCAGACAATTGTCGATACAATTTGCGAATTTACCCTTGTACTATGAGATTTTACCCTGAATTTAGGTTTCCAATGTGATACTTTCCCAAAGGACTTTCTGGAATAAAAAAAACATATTAATGGCCTCCTCGAAGAAAAACAATCAAGTTCGTTAGCTATGGTTTCGCTCAGATAAATCATGCTGACCATCCCTTATAAACATTTTCCTCTACAAATAAAGATAATAATTATTTGCTTTCCGTATTTTCTCCAATAGTTTCCCTAACACTGATCTGATACTCAATGGTCTATCAGTCTCGATATCTTCCATCCTTTCTGTAAAGTGGAACTATGTTAGTTATTCTCCAGTCCTCAGAATCTCACCTGTGGCCGGAATCTAATTTTGAGAATATGCTCAAGGTCTTTCCTCTGTCGCCTCACACAGCAGCCTTCGAAACAATGCAGCTAGATATAGGAATTGTTCCAATTTTAGACAAGTTAAAGCCATTAATACCTGCTGTCATATTATATCAATCTGCTCAAGAGCTTCCCAGTACACCTTTTCGAATTCTGTACTTGCATCTTTCTTCTCCAAAGTAAAATGTTGTGAAACAGGCATACAACAATCTACCGATGGTCTCCAGCTTTACGCACATACGACCCTTTTGGTTTGTTTGGGCACCATGGTGTTCCTTGGTTGCCATGTTCCTCTTTCCATGCATGTGAAATATCTGGGGATTCTGCCTATTCTTGCCTGCTCGCACTTAACCATGTCACTTTCTTATTCAGTTCACTTTATTTAAGTTTTCTAAGTTCTGCTGCAATCACCTCACATTTTTTCGAACTCCAGAAAACGCCGAACAAGTTTCCTAATCAGACAATCTTGCCATCTGAGGGACGAATCTGTGGAATGCCCATTGCACTTCCTGTGTGAGCGGTTTATTTCTTCAGTTTGAATTGGGACACCAGAGCTTTACACAATGCTCCAGGTTTGGTCTCACCAACACACAATGCAGTTGGTGCTCGACGTCTTTACCTCTTAATTCAGAGAGCCTTTATATGACGGTAAACATAACCTTTACCTGAAATTTGCATATGTTCCTGCCAATAGACTTCGGTTTAATTCTATTGCCTTAATTTCTGTGAGTGTTTCGAAAGTCCTTCTGAATATCCAACTATACCACATTCGTTGATTCCCTATTATCCCTCTCTACCATAAACATCTTCAAATAATATCAAATAAGTGTGTCTGTTATGATTTTCTTTTCATAAATGTGCTATAATTCTCTCCAATGGCACTGCTACTTCCTAATTATCAAATACCCCATTCTTTATACTAGGTTCCAACAGATTCCCTGTTTTGGATGACAAGTTATCAGTTCTGCAGTTAACCTCTCTCCCTCTTCTTCCCTTTTAAACTTCTGATTATATTTATTACTTTCGAGTTATGCACAATGACTTTACAAAATGAGCTAGGAAATAGCACAGTGGTCCCCAATGTAATCAGTCTGGCTGTTGCTACTTTCTCCAAAATTCTGATCTGAAAAAAAAACATCTGGCCCACTGGAATTATCATTGCTCATTCCAGCCATGTTTATAAATATATATGAATACGTATGAATAATTTTAGTCTTCAGTTGAACAAATCCCATGGTCATTTGATATTCTAAGAGATTTTCTCGACCTCCCTGCATGCAGACAGATACAAATAAACTGTTTAGTTTCCCTTTCATTTCGTCTTGCTCTACAATAAATTGTCCTGTCCACACATTCAGTGTGGTGCGTTTTAACTAGCTTATATTTTCCATTCAAATATTGGTCAAACCTTTCCAGAAGTCTTCGACACCGATTTGCATTAAGAATTCATGCAAAATTGAATATATCATAATCTGTAATACCAAAAGTTCCTTGGGAACAAGATTTTCAGTGAGCAAATCTGATCAAACAACATCAATTCCAAACTAGCCTCATCTATACTTTGATGCTCAAAATACTGAAAAAAAGCAATCCATTTAATACATGCACGTGAAAGCAATTTTTCCCAACATTAACATTTCCATCTTAACATAGTTTACATGCACCTTGAAATCGATCGTTATTACTGCAATACCCACAAATTTGCAAATCTAATTTCCTGTTTTTTGACATGCCCAACATTGACATTGCAGCTCTGACTTTGTTGTCTTTCATGCCCCCCTTCCAGTGTTCTGTGGAATCTGAATACTGTTGAGATTAACGGTAGGTGAATGCGAAATATTTGGGAAGTCTATCTCGACATTGAGAACATCCCGCCTCCTTTCTTAGTTTCTTCTGAAGCGTTATAGTGCCATTTACATCAGATATCCCGTAATGCTTTTGGATTTGAGAACGACAATGATTATCAACAATGGTGTGCTTTCCTCCAGATAGCTGAAGCTACGCTAACCTGATTTGGAAACTTTACAGCAGGCTGGCAATGTGTTGCTGCTATTGTACAGGATCATAATGCAATCACATCTGGAGTTGTGAGTACAGATTTCGTCACCTCAATGGCGAAAGGAGATTGTTGCATTGGATGCAGCTATTAGGTGGTTCATTCAACTGATTCCTGCCATGAAAGTTTTAACCTCTAAGGAAAGGATGATCAGTCTGCTCCAATATTCATTGAAATATGCAATAGCGAAAGATGATTATTTTTTATGTAAAAGAATCGAAGTTGCCAGGAAGAGGTCAGTTACGCAGCAATTGGAGGAATCCATTCTGAAACAGCCTGTTAAACAGGAACAGCAGAACTATACTCAGATTCTTGGCCATGTTGCACGAGAACAGGACGATGTTACTCAGCCGCTGGAACCATTATACAGTTACAGAACAAGGACAAACAGCACCTTGAGTCTATCACACTGACTTAAAATTGATCGTGCAGCAACAGTATCTTTTTTGCAGCAACAGGAATTTTCTGTTCAGTCTGCTCATGTCTATCAAGCAGAAAATGGAAGACGCTAAAGTGACTGGAGATTGTAAAACTGCAAAAAAGTGGAGGCCATTAAGCTCATGAATCACGTCACATAGAAATTGGAGAAGTATGTAAAACTATTTCAAAAAAGTCCATGAGAAAGGTGGAGGTAATTCAGACTCTTGTATCTGAATAGAAGTAGACCAGTCACACCTTCGACCCCATTTCTGAGATGCAAGAGGCGACCTTTCAGTATCTCGAGCATGTCATTTTGCAATATGATGTGATGTAGAAACAGGAAGTTTCCAGAAGTCCGCAAGCCTCTCACACATAATAGTAGGGGGACGCTCAGGGCTTGAGCCACTTATTCTGGAAAAGGAGTAATATATTCTTGCCATCCAATCAATAATGTGAAATAAAAATCAGGAGGTCATTAAGCCCAGCGAGTACAGCTGCTTCTGTACAGGATATTATTGAGATCACAAATGGAGGATGTGTAAACCATGGACAGACTGAGACTGTTCAGCCATTCATTCCTCGTAGAAAGCAATCCAAACAAGACATTTAAAATCGTGTGACTATTACACAGGAATTGATAGTGAATGTGAAATTTAAATACATGGAAGAGTTCAGAATGACTGTCTTTACTAGATTAGATTAGATTACGTCCAGTGTAGAAACAGGCCCTTCGACCTAATAAATCCACAGCGACCCACCGAAGAGCAACCCATCCAGACTCATTCCCTTACATTTAACCCTGAATAATCCACTCCACACTATGGGCAATTTAGCACAGCCATTTCACCTAACCTGCACATCTTTGGACTGTGGGAGGAAACCGGAGCACCGGAGGAAACCCACGCAAGGAATAAAAGTAATTAGAAAACTATTGGATGTGATGACAAATTATGAGAAACCATTATCAAGAAATTCATAAGGGGAGATTTGCAACCTGAAACCACAATCCATCAGAGACAGTATGGTTTTGTGAAGGGTATATCATTTTTAGTTGGTTGCCTACGTTCTTTGAAAATCTCACAAGCAAGGTGAAGAAAAGGGATTCTGGAGCTATAATATATCACAGGAGGAGACATACATCCTGTTTCCGAGACGCCATCATTTCTTTCCACGTCGACCCACGAAGGCGATTGGAAACCGTCACTACTTCTGAATGAACAGGCGTTGGCTTGTACCAGGTCAGCGCATATTCATCAACACGATGTTCTGTGCATGGTGACACCCCAATATTAATATTGTGAGAGTTCGTTGACTTCCTTTTCCTCTCCACGTTGACAACAGATCTCTGCAGAGCCGTGTACACCATCGGAACTTTGGCTATACTTGTAAAACAAGGATATACCAGGCCTCTCCTTGCTGACGGAGGTATCATTGTATCAATCTCATCCATCATATATATTATCCGTTTTGTTGTGATGACATTGATGCCGACATCCTAGGAAATGATGGATATGTCATCCACTCCTGCCTGGAAAGTTTCTGATCATAGAATCAGCTGGAAACTGTCATCCTAACAGCCACTGGCAGCAACGTTCTCCCCCTGGTGTGAAGCTGCATTCCGTGTTGATGGAGGTAACAAAACCCCATGACCAGTTCCTTCTTCATTCACGGTCATCTCACGATCTGTCGCTGGTTTTAGCGTAGTTTGGAAGCTGCCCTTCGAAAACGCGAGGTGTAAATGGCAGTTTCCTTTCCCCCCACATACTCACTCCCTGGTTTCAGAGCAACCCCGCTCTGCAGCCTTTGCTTCATTTGTTGTGCATGCTGCAGATCGACATGCTGCACGTGTTCAATCCAAGTTGTATCACCAAATACTCAAGTCTCTCTCACAGTCTGAGGCAACTCACATCAGAACCTCGAACGAACCATCCCCAGCACCTCCACTAAACTTTCATTACCAGGAGTCAGTCAGAAGATTCTGACCAACAATTTATTTGGCTGCACTTTTTGAATACTACTCAATGTGCCTCCCGCTATTACTGAGAGTACGATCGGCTGACAGTGACAAACACAGTCGTTCAGTTGATAGCCACAGAGCAAGTTTCAAAGATGTGAGTAACATCTTCTGTCCAAAATGAATCAACACATGAGGAAATGAACGAGAGTGCAAATCGTACATTTCATAGTTTCTGAGCTTCATAAAGCAGGAACCCGACAATTCAGGGAGATCAATATCAAAGGCTCGGCTAAGATACAGGAGATAATCGCGTTATTATTGGATACTTGGAAAAAGGACAGGAAGTTGCAGAATTATCCTGTTTGTCAAAGGAATGGTCAAGCTGGAGGAGTGAGGCTTCAGAGTGTCCAGTCATAAGAATGAGAACATAAAATAAATGTGCTGACAGAGGAGCTGAAGTGGTTAGTGTGATCACGTTTTCAATCCATCTCATTGAACCAGCACAGGGACGTTAAACACAGATTAGATATCTGGTCAACTTGGATCACTGTACAAGCCACGCTAGTGTCCTGCTCAATACAACTCATAATCTGTTCAGAGTGGAACATTGTTCAAACCACACAAATACACTGGCTATCTGTTCAACACGCAGAGTGTTGCAAACCATAGCAGCGCATTGATATTTAAACCAAAATCTGTCCAGCACGAGAGCAGAGCAGTGAAAAACAGTGAAATCAAAAGTTAACCTGGAGCAGCTTTCCTGCCAGCATGTAAAGGTGTATACAACGCACCACGGCATTTCTCGGCAATGCTGTGTTAGATGTTTCCCAAGAGGAAACTTGCAGACCATGCTGAAAGTGATATGATCCGTGCCACCCATCTCTTGATAAGCCCCATATCTCCCTTGTGTCACGAAATGGAGTACTGTGTGTGAAAATCATTGCCAGAGAAAGATGTCGGGATAATGAGTTTAACTACCAATAAACAAGATGGGTTGGGAAATAGACAGAGAGAGACTGAGAGAGAATGCCATGCTCACATGTTTCAGAATATTGAAATAAAGTCATTTCGATAGCATCTTGCAACAAGGGCCAGTAATTCTGGGAATGATGGGTGAATGAGATTTTGGTAAGTTCAGAAGATGGAGAGTATTGGATGAATATTTCCTCGTCAGCATTTTAAAAGGAGTAGGGTCAACAGAGTCTTCGAATCATAACAAAGAACAAAGAAAATTGACAGCCCAGGAACAGGCCCTTCAACCGATCCAAATGAATTGTCTAAACCTGTCAGTCAATTCCTAAGCATCGATATCCCTCTACTCCTCACCTACTCATGCATTTATTCAGACGCATCTTAAATGAATCTGCCGTGCCTGTCTCAACCACCTCTGCTGGCAACGCGTTCCAAATACCCACCACCCTCTGTGTGAAGTACTTGCCGCGTGTATCCCCTTAATCTGTCCACCTCTCACATTGAAAGCGTGACCTTTCGTTATTGAATCATTCGCCCTGGGAAAAAGCTAGTCTCTATCCACCCTGTCTATACACTTAATGCTTATATTAACCTCAGGTTCCCCCCTCAAACTCTTTTTTCTAATGAAGATAAACCTAACCGACTCAATCTTTCTTCATAGCGAGCACCTTCCATACCAGGCAACATCCTTGTAAAGCGTCTTGGCACCCACTCCAAAGCGGCAACAGCCTTTTGGTAATGTGGCGACCAGAAATGTACACAGTATTCTAAATGCGGGCAAACCAATGTCGTAGAGTTATAGAGTCATGAGATGTACAGCATGGAAATAGACCCTTCGGTCCAACCTGTCTGTGCCGACCAGATATCCCAACCAAATCTAGTCCTACCTGCCAGCACTCGGCCCATATCCCTCCGCACCCTTCCTATTCATATACCCATCCAAATGCATCTTAAATGTTGCAATTGTAACAGCCTCCACCATGTCCTCTGGCAGCTCATTCCATACATGTACCACCCTCTGCGTGAAAAAGTTGCCCCTTAGGTCTCTTTAATATCTTCCCCCTCTCACCCTAAACCTATGCCCTCTAGTTCTCTTCTTCCCGACCCTAGGGAAAATACTTTGTCTATTTATCCTATAAATGCCCCTCATAATTTTGTAAACCGCTATAAGGTCACTCCTCATCCTTCGACGCTACAGGGAAAACAGCCACAGCCTGTTCAGTCTCTCCCTATAGCTCAAATCCTCCAACCCTGGCAACATCCTTGTAAATCTTTTCTGAACCCTTTCAAGTTTCACAACACCTTTCCGATAGAAAGGAGACCAGAATTGCACGCAATATTCCAACAGTGGCCTAACCAATGTCCTGTACAGCCGCAATATGACCTCCCAAATCCTGCACTCAATACTCTGATCAATAAAGGAAAGCATACCAAACGCCTTCTTCACTATCATATCTACCTGCGACTCCACTTTCAAGGAGCTATCAACCTGCACTCCAAGGTCTGTTTGCTCAGCAACACTCCCGAGGATCTTACCATTAAGTGTATAAGTCCTGCTAAGATTTGCTTTCCCAAAATGCAGCACCTCACATTTGTCTGAATTAAACTCCATCTGCCACTTCTCAGTCCATTGGCCCATTTGGTCCAGACTCTGTTGTAATCTGATGTAACCCTCTTCGCTGTCCACTACACCTCCAATTTTGGTGTCATCTGCAAACTTACTAACTGTACCTCTTATGCTCGCATCCAAATCATTATGTAAATGAAAAACGTAGAGGACCCAGCACCGATCCTTGTGGCACTCCACTGGTCACAGGCCTCCAGTCTGAAAAACAACCCTCCTCCACCACCCTCTGTCTTCTACCTTTGAGCCAGTTCTGTATCCAAATGGCTAGTTCTCCCTGGATTCCATGAGATCTAACCTTGCTAATCAGTCTCCCATGGGGAACCTTGTCGAACGCCTTACTGAAGTCAATATAGATCACATCTACTGCTCTGCCCTCAACAATCTTCTTTGTTACTTCTTCAAGAAACCCAGTGAAGTTACTGAGACGTGATTTCCAACGTACAAAGCCATGTTGACTATCCCTAATCAGTCCTTGCCTTTCGAAATACATGCACATCGTTCCCTCAGGATTCCCTCCAACAACTTGCCCACTACTGAGGTCAGGCTCACCCGTCGATAGTTCCCTGGCTTGTCTTGCACAATGTTAACATGACTTGCCAGCTGTTATACCGAATACCCAGCCCAATGAAGGCATATATACTATCTGCCTTCTTGACTACTCTATCCCCCTGTGCAGCAACTTCAGTGTACACTGGACCTGCATTCCCAGATCTCTCTGCCCATCAACTTTTCCCAAGGCTCTTCCATTCATTGTATAATTCACTCTCCAATTAGTCTTGCCTAAATGCATGACTCACATTTGTCTGGATTGAAATTCATCCGCCACTTTCCCGCCCAACTCTCCAGACTATCTATATCTTTCTGTATTCTCTGACAGTCCTTCATGCTTTCTGCTACTCCACCAATCTGAGTGTCATCAGCAAACTTCCTGATCATACCAACAGTGCCGTCTTCCAGATCATTTATGTATATTACAAACAACAGTGACTCCAACACTCACCCCTGTGGAACACCACTGCTCACGTTTCTCCATTTCGAGAAACTCCCTTCAACTACTACTCTCTGCCTCCTGTTACTCAACCAGTTCTTTGTCCACCTAGCTAGAACACCCTGCACACCATATGACTTCACTTCCTACACTAGTCTACCACAGGTAACCTTATCAAACGCCTTATTAAAGTCCATGTAAATGAAATCAACAGCCCTTCCTTAATCTATCAACCTTGTCACTTCCTCGAAGAACTCTATTCAGTTGTTAAGGCACGATCTCCCCAGCACAAAACCATATAGCCTATCACTGATAAGACAATTCTTTTCTCAATGTAAATAGATCCTATCCCTCAGTACTTTTTCCAGCAATTTTCCCACCACCGAGGTCAGGCTCACAGATCTGTAGTTACCCGGAATATCCCTACTACCCTTCTTGTGCAGGGGGACAACATGAACAACCGTCCAGACCTCCGGCACCTCACCTGTATTTAAGGATGCCACAAAGATATCTGTCAAGGCCTTAGCCTATGTGCACCAAGACAACTGGCTGTACACCCTCACCTTTTAGAATGTCCTGCACCCGATCGGTGACATCCCTGACCCGAACATCGGGGAGGCAACATACCAGATTCTAGATTAGTGGTGCTGGAAAAACACTTCAACTCCAGGGCATCAATGTGGACTTCAACAGTTTCCTCATTTCCTCTTCCCCACCTCGCCCCAGTTCCAAACTTCCAGCTCAGCACTGACTCCATGACTTGTCCTACCTGCCTATCTCCTTCCCCACCTCTCCACTCCACCCTCCTCCCTCACCTATCATCTTAATCCCCTCCCCCACTCACCTATTCTACTCTAAGCTACTTTCTTCCCAACCCCACCCTCCTCTCATTCATGTCTCCACCCTTCAGGCATTGTGCCTGCATTCCTGACGAAGGGCTTTTTCCCGAAACGTCGATTTTACTGCACCTCGGATGCTGCCTAAACTGCTGTGCTGTTCCAGCACCACTAATCCAGAATCTGGTTTCCAGTATCTGCAGTTATTGTTTTTACCTGGGCAACAAACCATCCTGGAGTCCCGTTTTAAGGCCACAGAACTCGCCTATCTACTCCCCTCACAATAAAATTCCGTATAATAATAGCCCTACAAGTCGTTTTCCCACTCTTCTGAACAGCAGTACCCGCCACGGTGCCATTATACTGGCAACTGCTTCCCTTCCTGGTGAGCCATCTCCCCCAACAGTATCAAAACTGTATATATGTTTTGGAAGGAGATGACCGCAGGGGACACCTGCACTGCCTTCCTACTCTGTTTCTGTCTTTTGGTCACCCATTCACTGTCTTCCTCAGCAACTCTAAGCTGTGATGTGACCAGTTCACTAAATGTGGTATCCACGACCTCCTCAGCATCGCAGATGCTCCACAGCGAGTCCATCGGCAGCTCCAGAGCCGTCTTGCGTTCAAACAAGAGCTGCAGCTGGACAACCTTCTTGCAAGTGAACGAGTCAGGAATGTCAGACACGTTCCTAAGCTCCCACGTCAAGCAAGAGGTACATGCCACGTGTCTGAGGTCCCCTGCCATTGTAAGCTTAGCTCTATGTGAACTAACTAACTTAATTCAGTAAAAACCTTGAATTAAGTATTCAATGAAACTATGAAACCATCATCGAGTGTTCGAAAAAAAGAATGAACTGGCTCACAAATATCCTTCGAAGAAGGAAATCGGCCATCTTCACGTTTTCTGGTCGACATGTGAATTCAGAACCGAGACTCAAGTGCATTTAAATTTTAATTTAAAAGATCTGCAATTAAAAATCTAATGAACCTATGAAACCAGATTAGATTGTCAGAAATGTCCAACTGACTCGATAATATATTTCAGAGAAGGAAATTGGCCACCTTCACCTGCTCTGGTCTACATGTTAAGTCAGACACATAGCAAGGTTGATTCTTATCTGCCATTTGAAACGACTAAAACAGTCGCTCAGTTATATCAATCACTGCAAAGACTGATAGAAATGAAATCGGACCGATTCACCGGCTATTTATAGCACGTGACTGCAGTCAGGCGACTACCATAATCTAAAGGTCAAGCAGAAAAGGGAAATAAATGCTGCCCTCGCCCTTGACATTGACATCCCTTTGATGAATAAATTAAGATGAACTCACTCAGGGAAGCGATACAATGAGAACATAGCTAACTCAGTTTAAACAAGGACTTGAATAGCTATCGACATGGCAATGACACTCAGGAATATTTGAGAATGCGCAAAATAATAAAAATATGAAAATTTAATTAAAAAATAAGATTAATATTACATTTTATTTCCATCCCAGCTGAACATGAACAAGACGTTTGTTTGCTTCTTTTTCCTCTGTCTCTCTTTCTCCATCTATTCAACTCATTTGATCTCCCCTTAAATACAAATTTCTCTGTCACACAATCTCCCATTTGGTTTTGCACTCGAAATGCTAACACTGGCTGCTAAACCTGCTCAGTTTTCATGGAACGCCCTCTTTTTTGATTCGGATCTTTTTTCCTTGGTTGATTTAACCTGTAATTTTGTTCATTCGTCGAATGTTGGAATCGTGGGCAAGGTCAGATTCTGTTGACCATTACTAATTCTCCTTGACCAATCGTCATGAATATGTGGAGCCAAGCACATTGTTGCGGTCACACTGATGTCAAACTTAATACAACCCCAAAATGTTAGATTATTTTTCCAAAGGAAATCAATGAAATAATATCGATTTTTAGACGAAATGTGATGATTTCATGGTTACAACCATTGAAATTCGTTTGAATTGCAATTTTTCCTCATTTAAATATAAGCTTTGCCATCAGCTATGGTACAATTTAAAACAATGTATTTAGTGTAAATATTGATTACTCGGGCTGGCGCAGTGGCTCAGTGGTTCGTACTGCGAATGGATTCCAGCCTCGGGCGACTGTCTATTCTCCCCCGTGTCTGTTTAGGTTTTCTCCGGGTGCTAAGATTTTCTTCCACATTCCAACAATATGCAGGTTAGGTGAATTTGTCATTTGAAATTACCTAGACTGTTCAGGGATGTGTAGGTTAGTGCATTAGTCAAGGGTAAATGTCGAGCATTAGCGATAATGGGTCAGAGTGAGTACTGTTCAAAGGGTCAGTGTGGACTTGCTAGGCCAAACGGTCTATTTCCACATTGTGGAAAGATGAAGCATCTTTGCATCAACGTTATTACTCTGACTTGATTTCCCTATTATGTAGTGACATTAGAACTAAAACCACGATTGTGATCAAAATATTTGCATTTGGAAAAGTGACCGACAGAGAGCTGTAACCGTAAAGTCTGAACTTTACCAAGGTGTAGGCAATGGTTTCATGACAAAAAGGTTGAGGTTGAAACTGGGGATATTACTGAGCTGCTATTGGGCAGGTTTAGAAATGGAGTGAATGCCTATACATAAATAAGTTCAGGGCAAGGTGACCTTCGAGTTTGTGAACAGTCTTTATCTCAGATGTTTGTGAGGGGGAGGAGAGAAATTCGTCGTTAATGAATGGAATTTGTTGTGCAAAGTGAAGACAACAGTTGCCGTAGTTAACAAACACTGATAACAGAAATAGCAATGAGGTTCAACATTTTTCAAGAAATTAATAATTGGGCTCAGGTAGACAGACTTACCAGGAGCACCAGCAATAGCGAGGATGGGATAGTAACCCACCTGAATGATCATTAGTACACCGTAAATCCGATCTGGTATTGTTGCCCAAGGCCTGGAAAGATAGTAAAGACCGGCGGATAAACCCCTGTCCATTGTTGGAACATTCCAGTCCATTTTTCCCAGATTCTGACCTTCCCTCCCCCTTTTTATTCAGCTATTGATCCAGTTGTCGGTGATGATGCATCTGCTGCTGTAATGTGATAACTCATTGACAGCAGCCACATATTAAGAGGGGAGGGAAAACCGCCAGGAACACAATTAGAATCCATGGAGACTGACATCAATCACAGTCACTGCACAAAGTTTACCAGTTAACTCCTTCGAATACTGAACTTGCAGTTCACATCAATAACTGGACGGGGTTGCATGACGGCATCGCTTGTTATTGATCTTCTCTCCCATCGCCAGTTGCTCCAGCGAAGTCAGTTTCAGGGAAAATAATGGACGTTTTCTTTTCACAGGGCAGATGATTCTGCTCTGGTCTCCATGTTCAATGTTGTAACAGCTTGTTGTAATATCCCCATCAAAAATAAGAATACAATCCACAGATTTTCCCTATGCTGATCTCTCCTCGGCTAGAACAAACGTCAAACAAAATGTTTTCATTGGGCATACTTGCCCCAACCATACACAGGAAGTGTGAATTTGTCTGAGCATACATCTCACTTTTCGAATAAGGCAATTTTGTATCTTCAATACACAATGAGCTTAGTATTTTTTTAAATGAATTGACAAACATTTTATTGCAGTTTATTCGTTTTAAGGCAATAAATTATTGCATTTTTTTTTACTTCAGTCCAAAACCAAACGGAGAATGTCCAATGACCTTGTTCATCGAATCCGTGGCGAAAGTCAGTTCTACAGATGCTTGACATCAGAGTCAAGATTAGAGTGGTGCTGTGGATCAGTGGAGCACAGTGGGTCAGTCCGCATCCGAGGAGTAGGAAACTCGTTGTTTCAGGCAGAAGCCCTACATCAGGAATGAACTGCTCATTCCTGATAAAGGACGTTTGCCCGAAAGGTCGACTTCCTTGCTCCTCGGATGCTGGCGGACCTGCTGTGCTTTTCCAGCACCACTCTCACCGTCACTCATCAAATCCATGGATCACTTAGTCAGGAACAAAGAATATGAAATTGGCTAGGTGACAGTAAGAGTGAAGTCAATGGCTGTTGAGACTGAAAACGGTTCAGGAATGCAATGAAGAGCAAGAACACAGACTACATTTGAGAGAGAAATTGTCAACCGACAATATGAACAAAGCAGTATAGTTTAAAATAGAGGGAATAACATGAATAAAATTTTAATTTTGGGTATACAGGTTGACAAGATTGCCCATATCTAAACTGGATACTTAGAAGTAAAAACAGAGACAGATATATTAAAAAAGTGCCTGTCTACGGCGAGATTGCATGATAATCGGCTTCGAAATACAAGTCATTCCAAGCCACTTCAGAAAGGATGGGCTTAATGACACATAATAACACATAATCCTTAACATTTGGAAGCAGATCTTTCGGCCAACTTTCCACAAAGTATCCCATACTCATAAACCCTCAGTCATGTACCTGAATTTCCAATGCTCTGCTCAATTAGGCATGGCCAATCCACATAACCCACACATCATTGGGCTGTGGAGAAAACTGGAGCACATAAAAAAGAAACACTCACTATCAAAGGGACAATATGCAAACTTCACACAGCGTAGAATGGAAGCCTTTTCCCTGGCATTGCAAGGCAGCAGAGCTAACCATTGAAACTATCGTGATTTTTATGAATTGCTTTCGTAGCCTGAAGATTCACACATGTTCAGTAAAGGATGCAATAATCTATTCCTGCTTCTTTTTGAGGTGCAGTTGCCTCTAAACTGTATTTTCAAACAGAATCGAATTCTTGAGATTCGTGCCTTTGGGAGGAGATGAGCAAAAAGTAATTTTTTTGTTTATTTTGAGAACTTTAAGGCGAAACTGACTAAAATGTAAAAGAAGTGTCAAAGCCACAACAGCTTTATTGGAAATGGGAATGAACCAGATCAACTAAATATAAACAAGGTCAAAATCTAGATCTGCCAGAAAAAGCAGAATGTGAAGGAGACTGGAAATCTGAAAGATAAACCGAAAAAAGTGAAGAAACGAAGCAGAAGTATAAGTCTGCATCGAGAAACGGAGTTAACGTATCGAGTTTGATATGAAACTATTCTGAAATCGTGTGTTTGATCTTCAAAGTTTATTCTCTTCCTCTCAGCTAAAATGCTGCCAGACTTGCTGAGTTTTTCTTCTGCACTTTGGAAGATCCATTTTTCCCGAACTGTGAAAAATCGCCTGCTCTGAATCGGAGCAGGAATGTCTCCATTTCAGTCGCTGGTCGAATGTTTGTGTGTGGCACAGTGGTTAGGACTGCCGCTTCACAGCACCAGAGACCCGGTTCAATTCCTATCTCAGACACAATCTCCCCATGTCGGCGTGGGTTTCCTCTGGGTGCTCCGGTTTCCTCCCACAGTCCAAAAAGTTGCAGGTTAAGTGAATTGGCGTTGCTAAATTGCCCGTATGTAAAGAGGAATGGGTCTGGGTGAGTTACGTTCGGAGTTGACTTGGTGGGCCGAAAGGCTTGTTTCCACACTGTAATTAAGTAATCTAATCTAAAATTTCGTTACGGAAATTGAATGAGAAATGATAAACTTTCTGCATTATAGGACCCTACCATCGATACCGTGTTCCAATTTCATATATTACCATGAAAATTGCAAACTCAGTGGAACTCTCATCGCTGGATCAATCTGCTGAAGACAACTGTCTGAAAATGAATTGGATCAAAATCTCAATGTCCTGTCGTGTTCCTAATATCAGTGGGATCAGGCCCACCCAGCAAGATCTTACCTTTCAGAGACTTTAATCTCATATGTGAAAGCGAAATGCTTTTTTTTAAAAACAGGATCCAGTTATCCTTTGGAAGGCTCCAGCCATTGCAGAGATTATTTGTCATTTTCAGTAGCTATGGATAAGGATACAGAAAACTGTCCTTTCGATATTCTTCTATCAAGTGCAGATATAGAGACAGAACTGTTTGCAAGTGATTACATTTTCAACACATGACAGGGAAAACAGCCAATTAGTCCCGAGTCAGGCTGGTATGTAACTTGGATGACAACTTGCAGATTTGGTTTCTCTATTGTTTATTCGCGAAAATCATCAAATAAGAGTTTTCTCCAATTCACATGAACGGCACTTTTTCTGTTTTATTTATTAAGCACTCAGTCACGTACCACTTTGATGGGAAATGAATCCCGCTAATCAAATGGCATTGGAACGTCAGTTTGAACAATAAGGAGAAAAAATGCACTGCAGGGTTAACTTGAAAAAAAAAAAGTTTACTGTGCTCACAGCCTTTCAGTAAAAACCTTGATGCATGGACCTCTGGTTCTTTCAGGGGACATTTGATCTATTGTGCAGCTTGTTTTGTGTGGCGATGTATCAGAGGGACAGAAAGAAGCTCCAATCTATTCGATCAGGAGCTAGCCATCTGGCTGCTGGTGCATCAGACAGAGGCAAACCCACACACTAGCCAATTCCTTTTTGACACAGAACATTTTCATCTCATCATACACTGATGACCACATCAGATGACCACAGAAATGAGCAACATCCACCATTCTTGTCAGAGGGCAAAAAGGAAAGGGAGGGTCAGGGAAAGTAGGAGTAAAAGGGGAAGTGGTGTGACATACTGGGAGTAGGAGTAGACAAGAAACAATGGAGATGGTCATTAGAATGGTTTGAAGCAGCACAAGTGGCCGTGCAAGGAAAATAAGAATGCAAGGAAACTGGAGGAAGAATAGGCGTGGCAATGAAATATTCATGACCGGTAAACGTGTGTATTTAGAGTAGACAGATTGATGGGCAGTCAAACTGCACTGTTCAGGTAAATAAGGATGTGGATTACCTTGCAACATAAGACTATTTTTTGTTCTTATCCTGCATTCTTGGTCACATTGGACGTTTATTCTGCATCTCCATGTCTTCAACAAGTGCACACGCCTCACATTTTATTCTCTCCCTGAATGCCATCTCTTACATTTTTCATTTTTTAAACAGATGAAAAAGTGCCGACGTTTTTTCTATTAATACTGCTCTAATTCAAAGTAGATATTAGAGTCAGATTTTATCCCTCCAGTGTTCCCATAACGCAGAATTTCATTGAATATTTATATTCCTTACATACCTTCATTGATCCAAACGAAAGAAATGATTGTATTCTGTCCGCAGATAAAAAACAAAATGCTTCAGCGCTGAATATTACAGTGATTGTGACAAAACACCTGCTCCAAGTTCAAGTAAATTACAAATGTCGTAGAAGACCTAGTTCAAGCAGAACGATATGTCAAAAGAAAACACAAATTGCCGGGAGCAAAGATTACCAATATGGTGCATCTATGGTGAGAAAGCAGCGCTGAAAATGTGTTGCTGGAAAAGCGCAGCAGGTCAGGCAGCATCCAAGGAACAGGAGAATCGACGTTTAGGGCATAAGCCCTTCTTCACGAATTCCTGAAGAAGGGCTTATGCCCGAAACGTCGATTCTCCTGTTCCTTAGATGCTGCCTGACCTGCTGCGCTTTTCCAGCAACACATTTTCAGCTCTGATCTCCAGCATCTGCAGCCCTCACTTTCTCCATCGAGAGAAATCAGTCAATTTCCGCGATACTTCTCCAATATGGATGACAGCTAGCAAAGGAAGGTTGCATGGTATTTAGATAAAAAGCATTGCAGATAACAGGATAGCGGGGGTGGGGAGGGGGGTGGGGTGGCAATGGTGCTCGCGAGGCGCAGGGGAAGTAGGAAGTTGGTAGGAAGAATCAGAAGTCAAAGGCAGCGAAGAGCTATAGTGCTGAGAAAGGAGTGAGAGTTACACGTTTGCCATGAAAGACGAAAAGAGAGAGCTCAGAAGAGCCAGGAAGGGACACGAGAAGTCGTTGCTGGATAACATCAAATTCCACCAAATAAAAGAATGCCTGCAGTAGGGTTAGGGCCTGTCAAGGATAGCAGTGGGAGGTTTCACGTGGAGTCAGAGAAGATAGCGAAATGAATATTTTTCGTCAGTATCCACACCAGAAAAAAAGACAATGTAGTCGAGGGGAATACTGAGATACAGATTGAGGTTCACAAGGAGGAGGGGTTAACAGTTCTCGGACGAGATTTATCTTTGGATTCCCTGCGAAGCCAGGGAAGAGAATGCTGAGCCTTTGTTATTGATCTTTACGTCGTCATTGTTTACAAAAATAGTGTCAAGAGACTGGAGGAGAGCAAATGTTATTCATTTGATCAATAAGGGGAGTAGAGGAAAACCTAGTAATTGCAGACCAGTGAGCCTTAATTCGGTTGTGGTTAATGTGTTGGAAAGAGTTATAAGAGAAATCATTCATAATCATCTAGAAAGGAATAAGTTGATTAGGGATAGTCAATGCGGTTATATGAAGGGTAGGTCATGCCGCACAAACCTTATTGAGTTCTTTGCGAGATTGAATAAAGAAGTGGATGAGGGTACATGTGTTGATGTGCTGTATATGGATTTCAGTAGGCTTCCCCACTGTGTCTATTGCACAAAAAACGTTGGCATGGGACTGAGTTTGACTTAGCGGTTATGATGAGAAGTTGGCTGGCTGAAAGAAGACAGATGGTCGTGGTTGGTGGGAAATGTTTACTCTGGAGTGCAGTTATTACAGCAGGAATCTGTTGTGAGTTCACTGCAGTTTGTCATATGTGTAAATGACTTCGATGAAGGCATAGAACAATGTGTTAGTAAATGTGCGGATGAGACCAAGCTCGTGGAGTTATCGTTAGTTATGAAGGATGTAGCACGTTACAAAGGGACATATATAAGTTGCACAGCAGGATTGTGAGGTGGAAAAAGAGTTTAATGTGGAAAAGTGTGCTGTCTATCACTTTGGAAGGAGGGTCCGGAATGCAGAGTATCGGCCGAATGGTTAGGTTCTTGGGAGTGCAGATGAGCAGCAGGTCTCGGTGTCCATTTACATAGATAATTGAAAGTTGCCACCCAGGTTGATCGGGTGTTTAAGAAGGCATTCGGTGTAATATCCTTTATTGATAAACGGATTTAGTTTCGGGAACATGTGGTCATGCTGGAGCTGTACAAATCTCTGGAGCAGCTGTACTTGGAGTATCGCATACAGTTCTGGTCACCACATTACAGGAAGGATGTTGAAGCTTTGAAAAGGATTCAGAACAGATAAAGTAGAACGTTGCCTAGTCTGGAGATTGGAGAGGTGCTGAACGAAAATTTCTCGCGGGTTTTCATTCAGGAAAAGGAGAATATTATAGAGGAGAAGAGTGAGATACGAGGTATTAGACGAGAAAAGGTCGAGGATGGTAAGGAATACGTGTTAACAATTCTAGAAGGAGTGAAAGTACACAGGTCCCCCACTAATCCAGAATCTGGTTTCCAGCATCTGCAGTCATTGTTTTTACCTCGTTGTTTTTAACCTTACTGCGAATCCTCTTACAAGGATGCCTGCCTTGAAAACGTTTTCCTCCTCTCTCTACAAGAATCTCAGGTAGTCCCTCTCCCACTGTAACTCCCAGGTCATTTCCTCTGCCTTGAAGCTCTTCCGGACTTGTCCTAACTGCCTATCTCCTTTTCCACCTATCCATTCCACCCTCTCCTCCCTGACTTATCACCTTCATCCCCTCCCCCATTCACCTATTGTGATCTATGCTACTTTCTCCCCACCGCCACCCTCCTTAAGCTTATCTCTCCACGCTTAAGGCTCTCTGCCTTTATTCCTGATGAAGGGCTTTTACCCGAAACGTCGATTTCGCTGCTCCTTGGATGCTGCCTGAACTGCTGTGCTCTTCCAGCACCACTAATCCAGAATCTGGTTTCCAGCATCTACAGTCATTGTTTTTACTTCGTTGATTTTAGGTCCCTTGGGCCGGATGGGCATTATCCGAGGATTCTCTGGGAAGCGAGGGAGATGTTGGAGTCTTTGGCTTTGATATTTGAGTCGTCATTGTCGACAAGTTTAGTACCACAGGACTGAAGGATTGAAAATGTTGTGCGCTTGCTCAAGAAGGGCAGTAGGGATGACTGAGTGAGGCTTACGTCTGTTGCAGGAAAACCTTTGGAAAGGGTAATGATAGATCTGATCTACAACCATCCAGGAAGCAACAATTTGATTGCAGATAGTCAACGTGGTTTCCTCAAGGGCAGGTCATGTCTCACGAACCCCACTACGTGTTTTTGAAAAAAAATGTGGGCGGCACAGTGGCACAGTGGTTAGCACTACTGCCTCACAGCGCCTGAGACTCGGGTTCAATTCCCGACTCAGGCGACTGACTGTGTGGCGTTTGCACAATCTCCCCGTGTCTGTGTGGGTTTCCTCCAGGTGCTTCGGTTTCCTCCCACAGTCCAAAGATGTGCAGGTCAGGTGAATTGGACATGCTAAATTGCCCGTAGTGTTAGGTAAGGGGTAAATGTAGGGTTATGGGTGGGTTGCGCTTCGGCAGGTCGGTGTGGACCTGTTGGGCCGAAGGGCCTGTTTCCACACTGTAAATAATCTAATTGACCAAGCATGGATATGAGGTAGGGCAATTGACGCGTCGTACGTGGTGCCAATAAAGCCATTGATAAGGTTCTGAATTGTAGGCTGTTGGAGAAAATACAAAGGCATGGGATTGAGGGTGATTCAGCAGTTTGGATTAGAAACTGGCTTTCTGTTTAAAGGTAGCGACTGGTAGTTGATGGAAAATATTCAGCCTTGAGTAGTGTGCCATAAAGATCTGTTTTGGACCACTGACATTTTTGATTATTTCAAATGACTTAGGTGCAGGCGTAGATCGATGGGTTCGTAAGTTTGCAGATGACGCTAAAGTTGGTTGAGTAGTGGAGACTGTGGAAGAATATTGCAGGTTGCAGGAAGACTTGGGTAAAGTGCAGATTTTGGACGAGAGGTGGTAAATAAATACGAGATGATTCACATTGGGAAGAAAAGGAAAACAAAACAGACTTTTGGGTCGATGGAAAGATTCTTGGCAGTGTGGATGAGCTAAGGGATCTTGAAGTCCATGCACATAGATCCCTGAAAGTTTCCATCCAGGCTGATAGTTCCGTTAAGAAGGCAGACATTGTATGACATTTTATTGGCATTGTGAGGCATTGAGTTCCGGAGACGTAATGTCATGCTGCAATGATATAAAATGCGAGTGCGACCACATTTGGAATGTTGTGTACAGGTCTGGTCGCCCCGTTACAGGAAGGATGTGGAAACATTGGAAAAGATGCAGAGGATTTTGCCTGATGCCGAGGGATGGTCTTATCAGGAGTGGCTGAGGGACTTGGATTAGGTCTCATTGGAAAGAACGAGGCTGAGAGAGACGATAAGACCATAAGACCATAAGACATAGGAGTGGAAGTAAGGCCATTCGGCCCATCGAGTCCACTCCGCCATTCAATCATGGCTGATGCGCATTTCAGCTCCACTTACCAGCGTTCTCCCCGTAGCCCTTAATTCCTCTAGACAACAAGAATCTATCAATCTCGGCCTTGAAGACATTTAGCGTCCCGGCTTCCACTGCACTCCGTGGCAATGAATTCCACAGGCCCACCACTCTCTGGCTGAAGACATGTCTCCGCATTTCTGTTCTGAAATGACCCCCTCTAATTCTAAGGCTGTGTCCACGGGTCCTAGTCGGATTGATAGAGACTTACAATATGATCAGATGATTAGATAGGGTGGACAGTGAAAGTGTTTTTCGTCGGAAAATGACGTCAGCTTTTACGAGGAGGCATAGTTACAAATTAAGGGGTGATATATTTAAGGCAATTGTCTGAGGCAGTTTCATTACTCAGAGAGTGGTAAGGGTGTGGAATGCCCTGCCGGCAAATGTACTTAACTCAGTCACATTAAAAAGTTTTAAAGAATCCTTGGATAAGCACTTTGATACTGATGGGACAGTGTAGACGGACGGGCTTAGGTTACTTCACAGGTCGGTGAAACATACGAGTTCTGTGCTGTATTGTTCTATGTTGTATGTTCTCTGGAATCCAGGTCTTATGAGGAACGTCTGAGGGACTTGAGGCTGTTTTCGTTACTGAGAAGTAGATTGAGAGGTAACTTAATTGATAATCAGAGGGGAGGATAGGGTGGACAGTGAATGCCTTTTTCTTCGGATGGCGATGGCTGGGAGGAGGTGACATAGCTTTAAATTGAGGGGTGATTGGTGTAGGAGGAGAAAGTGAGGACTGCAGATGCTGGAGATCAGAGCTGAAAATGTGTTGCTGGAAAAGCACAGCAAGGTCAGGCAGCATCCAAGGAACAGAAGAATCGACGTTTTGGGCATGAGCCCTTCTTCAGGAATGAGGAAAGTGGGTGATAGATGTAGTTTTAGATGTCAAAAGTCAAAAATAAGTGTTTTAGTCAGAGGGTAATTGTGGCGTGGAATGCCCTGCCTGCATCAGTAATAGACTCGCCAACTTTATGTGCATTTAAATGGGCGGCACGGTGGCACAGTGGTTAGCACTGCTGCCTCACAGCGCCAGAGACCCGGGTTCAATTCCCGACTCAGGCGACTGACTGTGTGGAGTTTGCACGTTCTCTCCGTGTCTGCGTGGGTTTCCTCCGAGTGCTCCGGTTTCCTCCCACAGTCCAAAGATGTGCAGGTCAGGTGAATTGGTCATGCTAAATTGCCCGTAGTGTTAGGTAAAGGGGTAAATGTAGGGGAATGGGTCTGGGTGGGTTGCGCTTCGGCGGGTCGGTGTGGACTTGTTGGGCCGAAGGGCCTGTTTCCACACTGTAAGTAATCTAATCTAAATGGTCGTTGGATTAACATATGGAGGAGCATGTGCTAGATGAGCTTTAGATTGGTTTCAGAGGTTGGTGCAACATCAAAGTCTGAAAGGTTTGCACTTCGCTGTAATATTCTAAGTTCTATGGCTAAAATCAGACTAGCAGAATGAAAAGATGCTAATGGAGAATAACAGTGGCTGACAATATTTTGTGTGTAATAGCAGACCATGCAATGGGGCGAGGGAACGTTTGGTAACGGATACAGAAAGCTGGTCACGACCTCGAACTGTTATTCTTGACATCGGGTCCAGAGGCAAAAGAGTTTTCCAGGAAATTGTGGTGTTATTTTTCGAGTTTGTGCTGAGCTTGACTGGAACATTGTGGGAAGCCTGAGACAGAGTTTTTTTTGCCAAAGAACACGGTAGGGTGTTGAAGTTACAAACAACTGGAAACACTGGGACTTCTTTTGGGTTCGTGTTACAGGTGATCTGCAAAACAGTGAACATGCCTGCGCTTTGTCGGCTCATTTTGCAGCGAGACATTCTGAGCTGCATATATAGTAAACGAGAATGAATGAAGTGGTGGTAAAGCTCCGTTTCCCCTGGACGGTGTATACTGGACCTTTGATTCTGAGGATGAAAGAAGGAGTAAATTCAAAGGAATTACATCTTTTGCGATTGTCGCGCCGGGTGAAGTGGCCTTCTTGGTTTTGTTTGTGGTGGAGAATGAATAGACCAGCATTTCCTAGAGGGAGCATCCACTGGAAAATGTTGACAAGAGAGTGGAAGGGAATAGATGTCGTTATAGTTCGTGATCATTGGAATGTAGTGGGGTGGTAGGTCAGCACCATGGATAACGATCGCTGTTGTGGGAGGGAAGAGAAGACGTGAGGGCCGAAGGTCCGGATCTCTGTCAGACCCGATGAGGACTCTGCCAACTCTGCTGTTGGGGAATCCGCAGTTGAATAAGAGATTTTAGAATCGGCATTGAAAGTGATAAACTTTTCATCAAAGTTAAGGCTCTTAATTAAAGTAAGTCAAATCAGAAAAAAAGTATTTTCAACAGTTGATTGAATGAAATTCTTCACACGTAAAGGGACGACCGACGAGCGGAGGCCTTCAGAAGTATGTTGACTCGAGTTCAGAGGCATTATGGTCCTGTTAGAGTGAATGATTAAGCTGGTAAGATTTGGGAGCAATAGAAGAATAAAGTTGTTGAGATACCCACAAATACTTTTAAAAAATCATACATTCGTCATGGAGATCTGAAATCAAACTTTTTTTTTGAATAGTAGAAAGAGTGGAGCAGCGTTGCAAGAGCAAAATCAAAAGGCAAATTGTAGATGTGAGATAGCCTTGGATGATGAGATTAAGCATAATGCAAAGAGATTTCTCAAGGGCGTTAAGATAAAAAGAGCAAATACAGAGAAAATAGGGTTCCTTAGATATCACTAAGGTAGTCTTACTTTTGAATCTCAGGAGATGGGAGAGATGTCAACTAAACATTTATCTTGTGCAGAAAAAATGGAAATGGGGGACGAAGGGAATTCAATATTAATCATGTGGAAAGTGTTCACATTCAGGAAAAGAAGTGCTGGATGTTTTGGAAAATACAAAGTTGGATCAAGCTCCAGGAGCTGACCAACGCTATCAGGATATCATAGATAGTTAAGAGGGAAATTGTGGGGTCCCTAGCAGAAATATTTGTGTCATCAATAACGAAGTGTGATGTGCTGGTGGAATGGAGACTAGACAATGCTGTACCTTTATTTAAGAAAGTTTCTAAGTGGAAACCTGGGAATTATAGACCTGTTAGTCTCACTTTTGTGCTGGATAGGTTCTTGAAGGAGATTTCGACAGAAATGATATACATGCATTTGCAGGCAAGGCATAATTAGTATAGTCACATGCTTCTAAGGGCAAAATTGTGCATCACAAACTTGTTTGAGTATTTTGATTAAGTAACCCAACAAATTAACGAGGGCAGAGTGCTAAACGTTGTAGAGACTTTGACAGGGTTCTGCGTGATAGACTCATAATGATTGTTCACAATGGATTAGAGTGACATTGCCAATTGAATACAAAATTCGCTTCATGACAGAAGATAGATGATGCAGACAGAGTGTTGTTAATCGAACTTAACCAGGTTTTCCACAGGGATCAGTACTGTGCCACTTTTGCTTGTCATTTACACGTGTGACCTTAATGAAAACATGGTTAGCCAGCTTTCGGATGATACAAAAAATAGTGGTATGATGGACAGTAAACAATATCGTAAAATGTAAAACGAGGTCTTGATTGATTGTTCAATGGGGTTAGGTATGGTAGGTTGAAGTTAATTTGAGCAAATGCCAAGCATTGAAATCTGATAAAATAAACAGATCTAATCCAATTAACGGTAGGGCCTGGAGTAGCTTTGTAGAACAGACAGGACTATATGTACAGATATTTAACTCCTTCAAATTGGTGATATAAGATTGACAGATTGCTTATGAACGTTTTTATTACGCTCCCTTTCATTGCAAAGACTTTTGAACATTGATGTTGGGGCATCATGCTGTTCTCGTCGATGACGTTGGTCAGGCATCTTCTGGACTACGTGCGTGCAGTTGTGGTCACCCTCTATTAGGAAGGCACTCAACCTTATTACAGATGGTCAGGAGTAGGTCATGCAGCCTATCGCTACTGTGACAGGGAACAGGAGGAGGCCATTCAGCCTCTCAGGTCTTTTACATACAAGTTGGAAGCAATCATTTAGCTAATCGAATCTTTGGCACAAGTACAAAATAAGGCCGTTCAGCCTCTCGAGATTGCTACACAGGAACAAGTGAAGGTCTCTTATTCCTTTGAGCCTAGAAATGCATTCCAGAGAGAGCAGAGGAGATAAGACTGATAAATGCTCAATGAATCAATGAGGATGCACCATTGTATGCAAATGAATTTTACTTGGAAAGGTACTTCTGTGTGTTCCTAATTGTTGTATCGTTACACCAAAAAGATGACATGGAGATTTGGTGAGAGGTTAACACAAGGTTAAATTAAGGGCTTTCCCATTTAAGGTTGAGATAAGTGTGCACTTTTCTCTTAATAGTTGTTATATCTGTGGTGCTCTCGACAGTTGGAAGCAGCGCAAACTGGTTATTGATGGTATATAAGGCTGAACTAAACTGATCATTTATGGACAGGGGAAATAATGTCTATTTGGAGGGAAAGGAAAGAAATAAAGAAACAAAACAAAGAAACAAAGAAAGTTTACAGCTCAGGAACACGCTCTTCTGCCCTCCAAACCTGAACTGATCCAAATCAATTCTTTAAACCTGTCGCCTAATTCCTTAGCATCTGTATTCCTCTGCTACCACTCATGAATCTGACCAGTTACATCGCAAATGAACCTACCGTGCCTGCCTCGACTACCTCTGCTTGCAGCGTGTTCCAGACACCTGCCACCCTCTGCGTAAAGAACTTGCTGCGGGTATCCCTCTTAATCTTTTAAACTTTCACATTGAAAGTGTGACCTCTTGTTGTTGAATCCTTCACCTTTGGGAGCAAAGCTTATCTCTATCGACCTGGTGAGTTACTTTTATGATTTGGTCAATCAGGTCCCCCACCTCCTTTTTTTCTAATGAAAACAAACCAAACCTACTCAACTTTTCTTCATAGCAAGCACTTTCCACATCAGGAAACATCGTCGTAAACATTCTCTGCCCCGTTTCCAAAACGCCCACATCCTTTTGGAAATGTGGCAATCAGAACTGTACAATGTATTCCAATTGAGGTCGAACCAACGTCGTGTACAATTTTAACATGATCTGCCAGCTCTTATACTCAGTACCCCGTCCGATGAAGGCAAGCATACCATATGCCTTTTTGACCACTCTCTCTACCTGTGCAGCAACCTTCAGGATACAACGGACCTGCACCCCCAGATTACTCTGCTCATCAAGTTTTCCCAAGGCCCTTCCGTTTACAGTATAATTCGCTCTAGAATTAGACTTCCCAAAATGGATGACCTCACATTTGCCTGGATTGAACTCCAACTGCCACTTCTCTGCTCAAATCTCCAGTCTGTCAGTATTCTCCTGCATTCTTTGACAGTCAGTTATGCTTTCTGCTACTCCACCAGTCTTCGTGTCATCTGCAAACTTGCTGATCATACCAACAGTGCCCTCTTCCAGATCATTTATGTAAATCACAAACAACAATGGCCCCCACACTGATCCCTGTGGAACAGCACTGGTCACCTTTCTCCATTTCGAGAAACTTCCTTCAACTACTACTCTGTGTTTCCTGTTGCTCAACCAGTTCTTTATCCACCTAACTAGAACATCCTGCACACAATGTGACTTCACTTTCTCTATTGGTTTACCATGGGGAACCTTATCAAATGCCTTACTAGTGTCCATGTATATGACATCTACAGCCCTTCCTTCATCTATCAACTTGGTCACTTTCTCAATTAACTCTATTAAGTTTGTAAGGCAGATCGTTCCCGCACAAAACCATGTCATCTATCACAGATTAGCTCATTCTTTTCAAATTATAAATAGATCCTATCCCACCTGTACCTTCTCCAGCAACTTTCTCACCACTGCCGTCGTGATCACTTGTCTTTAGTTATCCGGAATATCCCTACTGCCCTTCTTGTGCAGGAAGAAAACATGAGCAACCCTCCAGTCTTCTGACACCTCACCTGTATTTAAGTACTCCACAAAGATATGTGTCAGAGCCCAAGCTGATTTTCTGTCTCACCTGCCTCAGCAACATCGGAGAGATCCCATCCGGTCCTGGGAATTTGTCTACTTTAATAACCTCGAGCCAACTCAACGCCATCTTCCCTACTTATGTCAACGTGATCTAGACTAACCGAATTTCGATCTCTAATCTCAACATCCATCATGTCCCTCTCCTCAGTGAGCAGTGATGCAAAGTCATCATTCAAAATCTCACCCATTCTCAGGTTCAACACACAGCTTTTCTTCATCAGCATTTATTGGACCAATCCTTTCTCTCGTTATCCTCTTTCTTTTTATGTAAGAATGTAAGGCTTTTGGCTGCTCTTTAATTTTGCACGCTAAAGCTATTTTATGACCTCTTTTAGCCCGCTTGATTCCTCTTTTAAAACTGGCCCTACTCTTCCATTATTCCTCCAGGGCCCATTCTGTCCTTAGCTGCCTGGACTTTACATACACTTCCCATTTACGCTTGGCAACTCGTACATTTTCATCTATCATGCACGGCTCACGAAGTTTGCCTTGCCTATTCTTTGCCTTCAACGGTACATGCCTATCCTGCACTATCTTTAACCTATCTTTGAAAGCCTTCTACGCATTAATTGTGGACTACCTTCAAGTCGCTGAGTCAAATCCACATTTCCGAGCTCTTGCCTAATTTGGGTATAATTGGCCTTGGCCCAGTTTGGTCCTCTTCCCTTAGGACCACTGTCATCTTTGTCTCCGAGTATTCTAAAACTTGTGGTCACTGTTCCCAAAGAAATATCCAGCGCAAATTTTACCACATGGCATTGCTCACTCCCCAATACCAGATCTTGTATGTCCCCTTCTCTCGTTGGACTATTGACATTCTGCTCTAGAAAGGTCTCCTGGACGGTTCTTACAAATTCTGTCAGATCCAGACCTCTGGCACGAAATGTATCCCAGTCATGGTTGGAAAATTAAAATCTCCCATCTCCACTACACTGTTGTCTCTACATCTTGCCATTATCTGTTTATCTATTTGTTCTTCTACCTCACGCTCACTGTTGCGAGGCCTGTGATAGATCCCCAACTATGTAAATGCACCTTCCTTATTTCTCAGATCCACCTGTAATGCCTCACTACTCAGGCCCACCATAGTGTCCTCCTTTTGCACAGGTGCGATATCATCCTAACTGCAATACAACTCCACCCCATCTTTTACTGCCCTCCCTGTCCTGTCGGAAGTGCCTATATCCTGGAGCATTTAGTTGCCGGTCATAACCTTCCTTCAATCAAGTCTCTGTGATTGCAATAACCAGACACCAATCCAAGCCCTAAGTTCATCTGCCTTACCCACTATCATCCTTGCACTAAAGTAGATGCACTTCAGGCCATCAGTTCTTTTGCGATCATTTAGTTTTTGGACACTATCAGTTTAACCATGAGAATTTTGAATGGTGGAGCAGGCTCGAGGGACAGAATAGCTAACTGTTGCTCCGAATTCATATGCGGTTCTCTCTCAACCCCTCAAGGTCGTTACAGAGGGAGTTGAAAACCCAATTCAGGCAGTTTAGGAGTGTTACAATAAGTCAAGATGAGAACAAATTTTCCTACCTCAGTACTTGCACACGAATGGAATAGGGTTATTCAGCCCTTTAAGTTTATTGCACAGCACGGGATGGGACCAATTACCCCCTCTACACTGCTAACAGAGGAACGGATGTTTATTTCTTGGCTCACAGGAAATACAGTGTCGAGATACATGTTTATTTTTTGGTTGGAAGGCTGGATCAAATAGCCTGCTGCAGTATGTCCTCATGAACCATCTACAATCAAAATCAATGATTTGGTTAGAGGCACTTAACTGTTTGAAGATCAATTTGGCAATAAACCAAGATTACATCTTATAAGTTGTCAAGTGAAGGAATAAAGTCTGCACTGCGATATCCTTGTGATATCTCCACTACCGAATGTTCAGAAGAAACATTGTAATGTAGGGTGTGGGAAGTTGGTATTCTGGCAGAATGGATAAAATAACAGTCACCTATTTATTGGGAAAGATATAGTTGTACTCAATAACATTGAGGGATTTGCATGTCCTGGTCCACAAATCATCCAATATTAATCTGCAGCTGTGGCAAGTGATCGGGGAGCTAAATGTTATATTGTTCTTTATTGCAATGTTTGAGGGGAAAAACCGTAGAAGCTATTTACTGTATTGCCGACTCCAGTACATTGATGTTTTAATTTCTTAACGTGAAAACTAAATGCAGGTTTAACAAAGCTTTTCAAAGATGTTGCACTTTTCTCTTCCAGGAACTGAAGGCTTTATTGCACAAAGTTTAACAATTTAGACCGAAGAATGAGAGCTGTTCACAGTAAACCATATTAAACCAAAAGGAATGTCTGTCAGCTAAATACCTGATGGATGTGTCCTCTTATATAGGTGCCTAATTCGATGGAATCAATTTTAATCGTAAGATGTATTTATTGCAACACAAACACTGTGAAGACAGCAGCGTATGAAAAGAAATGAGGACACATAGACATTTATCTTCAAATTAAAACGTGGGATGTTTCTTTGTCGTAGAGACAAAAGGATAAAGAAACAACAATTATGCACCTTGATAGAACACAAATCTTGAATGAATCATGCAGTTTTTCTAAAAAAAGTGCTGAAGGAGACCTCACATGTTCCAGTGTGGGAGCCAGATAACATGACACAACATAACTTAAATACCTCAAAGGGACTAAATATATAATAGCTGAGAAGGAGGTGTGTAATTGTCCCTTTTTCTGTATTTCTCACTGCTTCTCACAAAGTCAGATAAGTGAAAACCTCTAAGTCATGTTTACTTTTCGTGGGGGGTTCCTGTCGCGGATTGATTGGAATTTACCCACTGCTTGAAAGAAAGGGATTTCAGCCAAATCCAACTGTTCCAGAAAGAAGCCCAATTGCGAGTAGATTGTTTGTGCAGAATAACTTCAGGAGCAGGCGAATATTTGGAATGATCTCTCATGTCTTACATTTCCATAACTTTAAATATTACTGTGACATCGTTTTTCTCAGTTTGTTTCACTGCAGAACTGTTGTTTCTGTTTATCTTCAGATGTGTGTGTCTTTGATGCATACACATCTGTAGTGCAAATGTGCTCGCCTGTGTGCAAATGTATGGTTTCTTTTATTCCATTACTGTTGGTGGAATGTAGGAATCACTGGCAGAGCAGCATTTATTGTTCGGCCTTAGCTATCTAAGAGAAGTTAACAGTGAGCTGTCAAGCTGCTGTTGGTTTCCCCACTATGTACTTAACGTGGAAACTTCAGGTTTTCAACACAAGCAAAATAGGAATGGTAGTATATTTCCAAGTCAGGGCATTGAGTGGATTTGAAGGAATTTTCAGTTGATATTACTTCCTTGCATCTGTTGCCCTTGCAGGTCTAAGTGGCATTGTCGTGTTATTGGAGTATACAGTCTAAATTGCGCTATGCGATGGTAAATTGTATTTTCTCATCCACAGCTTGCGATGGAGCTGTGTAGTCAGATTTGATTGATCCAGTCATTAACATGGGCTAATTGATTTCCACACAACATTACAGTGTGCAGCCACCAAAAGCCATCATTATGTCTGCACAATTTAACGTTCAAAGCGATAGGTGTGGGTGCGAGAAACCGTACACATGATCACTGTTTCACGCCCAGTGCAGCAAAACAATCAGGGCTCAGCCTTCTTCACAAACAGATGAAAATTAGTTAAGAAGTTGCGAAACGCATTGAAAGACAAGTGGAGTTAAGGTTTCAATTCAAGTGAAAAATTTCTAACATTTATTTTGCTGCATGTCTATGATAACTTTTTGCACAGCCGCCAGTGGACCTAACCACAAGCTTAACGTTTTGTGTTCCAGCATTTGGCTCTTTCTTTTGCTCCAACATTTATCAAGCTCATGGCTGATCTGATTGTGATTCGAAATTCGCTTTCTTGTCCTCGACCATAGGCTTTCTTGTCGAATTGCATTCATTGCTGGTTCATACAATTTCAATGTGACAACATCCATCATTGATGAGGAAGAGAATTCAACGAAGCATAAAAGCACTGAAACCAAACTCCTTTCCTCAGTATTCAACGTGAAACCACTTATTCTTAAACTGATATTCCCCATTCTATTCTTCTGCACTGGGGGGAAAGTCCTTCCTGTGTTCACACCGTCGAGTTCGTTCACAATGTTATACATTTCTCACCCAAATCACTGATACAATGACACTAAAACGTGAACCCAGCATCGATTTCTGTGTAACATCTGTATGGAGACGAAGTTTAGTGGATTCTCAGTATACCCTCATCAGTGCTTCACAAATATTTTCCCACTGTGAAACCGATCTGAGGCTGAAAACTACCTACTCCAACCTGCAATAACTTCTGAGGCCCTGGACTTTAACTTGGAAAGCTCTTCAAAACGTGATGACATGTGAAGAGACAACCGAAATGATCTGTTAGAAGCTCGAGACCGGCAACATATCCAGCTGATGTTGCAAAGTCCGTGAGAAGTCGATGGAGATTTTATTTTTGGACATTCTGATGGTAGATTTCAGGAAACACAGCTGTGAAACTTTCACACGATTATAACAGCTGAACTCATTTTTTATCCATCTCGTTACCTCACAGTTTTCACTGAGGACTCCGAATAAGCTGTAAGCCTCAGATCGGTTTCTCAGTGGGAAAATATTTGTGAAGCACTGATGAGGGTATACTAAGAATCCACTAAACTTCGTGTCCATACAGATGTTACACAGAAATCGATGCTGGGTTCACGTTTTAGTGTCATTGTATCAGTGATTTGGGTGAGAATATTGAAAAACTGCTGATGAAGGATTTCACTGAGACTTGGACGTATCGTGGACAGTGGAGAAGTTTATCCAAATTTACAAAAACAGATTTTGATCAATTCGATCAATGGGCTGAAGAGTAGCAGATAAAGATACATTTGGTTAAATGCGAGTAGTTGTAGCTTGGTAAAACAAAGGCAAGACTTATACAGTTAACAATAAGGTCTGAGTTAATATTGGAGAACAGAGAGCTCTAAGGTTTTGGATACTTAAATCTTTGAGGTTTTAATTATCTATAGTTAGAGTAGGTACAAAAATAGTAAATTCAAAGTTGATAGAGTTTTACTATCCTAGAGTATAAAGTAAAGTGATTGGTTAAATTCGAATTGTGGTCAAAGTAGCAACTAAAACTCAAGGTATCTGTTTCACAGCCAAATGTTACATGTTTTCAATTTTAAAGAACACTCTATGACGACGAATTAATCATACGAAAGGCGTTTGTAAGTTCTCAGTGCAGAACAGCTTGCACTATTTCTCGTAGATACAGTGTACGTCTTAAACTTTATAGCACTATAAACCTCGCAAGCTGCTACACCCCTCCTTATCTTGGAAACCATCTTCACTCCTACCTTTGGTAAAAACTATCAGCTACGTCACCGCTCCATGTTTCTATCACGTTCTCTAGTCGTAACGCACCTGCCTATTCTTTAATCCTTCTCTATCACTGATACTTTTCACTACATCTATCATCGTTCCAGTGTACTTCCATCCCTATCACAGTAAACTCCATTAGCATCTGAATTCCTCCGACTCCTGCACTTTCCACCAGCATCTGTACTACTCGCTATCTTTGTATTCTCCACCAGCACTTAGGCTCCACCCTATTGCTGATACGTCCTCCAGCCTGTGTATACCGCCATCCCTAAATATTTATTTCCTGAATCAGTAGCCTCAATTTCACCAGCAGGAGTCCGGAGAGAGCATGCTGGGGGCAGCGGGAAGGCAAATAAGAATTTAAAATATTTGCCTCTTGAATTGGCGAAACGAAGGCTGAACAGGAGCGGAAGCGGACTCGAGAACCACTGGTTAGGTGAGCTAACATATTTGGACATTTGCTGAACACGAAACAGTACACTTGTAGTGTTTCTTGCTCATCATCCTCCACTTACCCAAAAGAAAGACGATGTGTAGTGTTTGGAATTGTAAGGATTTTCGAAAATCTCTTTTAGCAATTTAAAAGAGAGGGGATGGAATCATGGGCAGTTGCACGCTCCCTTTCAGGATGGAAGATTTAAAGTTCGCCAATGCTGTCCCTGCTGACTTCATTTGCGAGAAGTACACCCAACCCTCGCTCTTCACAGACATTATACTGAGGCGGTGCTGGAACGTGATGAACTTCGGATCATTCGGGAGATGGAAGGGGTGATAGTATCAGTTCCAAGATAAAGGGAACTGGCCAGCAGTGGACCTTGTGTTCCCCTTAATAATAAGCATAACGTTTTTGATGCTATTGGGAAGCGATTTACCAGGTGAAATACAAAGCGCCAGGTCTTTGGCATTGAATCTGGCTCCGTGAAAGGAAGCGAAGGGCAGAGAATAACAGAGCGATAGTGCTGGAGATTCAATGGCTAGAGGAACAGACAGGAGATTATGTGGTGGAGAGATAAGTGAGAGGACGGTGGGGGTGGGGAGAAAGTAGCATAGAGTACAATAGGTGAGTGGGGGAGGGGATGAAGGAGATAGGTCGGGGGTGAGAGTGGAGTGGAAAGGTGGAAAAGAAGATAGACAGGTAGGACAAGTCGGGGGACAGTGCTGAGCTGCAAGTTTGGAACTGGGGTGAGGTGGGGAAATGATGAAACTGTTGAAGTACACATTGATACCCTAGGGTTGAAGTGTTCCGAGATGTAAGATGAGGCGTTCTTCATCAAGGCGTCTGGTGGTGAGGGAGCGATGGTGAAGGCGGCCCAAGACCTCCATGTCCTCGGCAGAGTTGGAGGGGGAGGTGAAATGTTGGGCCACATGGCAGTGTGATTGATTGGAGCGGATGTCCCAGAGATATTCCCTAAAGCGCTCTGCTAGGAGGCGTCCAGTCTCCCCAATGTAGAGGAGACCGCATCGGGAGCAATGGATACAATAAATGATATTAGTGCATGCGCAGGTAAAATTTTGATGGGTGTGGAAGGCTCCTTTATGGCCTTGGATGGAGGTGAGGGAGGAGGTGTGCGTGCAGGTTTTGCAATTCCTGCGGTGGCAGGCAAAGGGGCCAGGATGGGAGGGTGGGTTGAAGGGATGCGAGGACCTGACCAGGTAGTCACGGAGGGAACGGTCTTTGTGGAAGGTTGAAAGGGGTGGGGAGGGAAATATATCTCTGGTGGTGAGGTCTATTTGGATGCGTCGGAAATGTCGGCGGATCATTTGGTTTATGTGAAGGTTGGTAGGGTGGAAGGTGAGCACCAGGGGCGTTCTGTCCTTGTTACGTTTGGAGGAGTGGTGTCTGAGGGCGGAGGTGTAGGATGTGGACGAGATGCGTTGGAGGGCATCTTTAACCATGTGGGAAGGGAACTTGCGTTCTCGAAAGAAGGAGGCCATCTGGTGTGTTCTGTGGTGGACCTGGTCCTCCTGGGAGCAGATACGGCAGAGGCGGAGGAATTGGGAATGCAGGATGGCATTTTTGAAGGAGGTAGGGTGGGAAGAGGTGTAATCGAGGTGGTTGTGGGAGTAGGTGGGTTTGTAAAAACGTCGGTGTCAAGTCCGTCCTCATTAATGGAGATGGAGAGGTCCAATAAGGGGAGGGAGGTATCAGAGATGATCCAGGTAAATTTAAGGTCAGGGTGGAATGAGTTGGTTAAGTTGATGAATTGCTCAACCTCCTCGCGGAAGCACGAGGTCCACCAATGCAGTCATCAATGTAGCGGAGGAAGAGGTGGGGTGGCGCCGGTGTAATTATGGAAGATCGACTATTCTACGTAGCCAACAAAGAGACAGGCATAGCTGGGGCCCATACGTGTGCCCATGGCTACCCCTTTGGTCTGGAGGAAGTGGGAGGATTGGAAGAAGAAATTGTTAAGAGTAAGGACCAGTTCGGCCAAACGAATGAGAGTGTCGGTGGAAGGGAACTGTTGGGGACGTCGGGAGACGAAAAAACGGAGGGCTTGGAGACCCTGGTCATGGCGGATGGAGGTGTAGTGGGATTAAATATCCAAGGTGAAGATGAGGAGTTGGGGGCCGGCGAAACGGAAGTCTTGGAGGAGGTGGAGGGCGTGGGTGGTATCTCGAACGTATGTGGGGAGTTCCTGGACTATGGGAGATAGGACAGTGTTGAGGTATGTAGAAATGAGTTCAGTGGGGCAGGGGCATGCTGAGACAATGGGTCGGCCAGGGTGGTCAGGCTTGTGGATCTTGGGAAGGAGGTAGAACCGGGCAGTGTAGGGTTCCCGGACTATGAGGTTGGAAGCTGTGGGTGGGAGATCTCCTGAGGTGATGAGCTTCTGTAGAGTTTGGGAGATGATGGTTTGGTGATGGTGTGGGGTCATGGTCGAGGGAGCGGTAGGAAGAGGTGTCCTCGAGTTGGTGTTTGGCTTCAGCGGTGTAGAGGTCAGTGCGCCAGATTACCACTTGACCCCTTTATCTGCTGGCTTGATGGTGAGGTCGGGATTGGAGCAGAGGGATTGAAGGGATGCACGTTGTCAGGGTGAGAGGTTGGATTAGGGGGAGTGGTAGACAGGTTGAGGTGGTTAATGTCCCGGCGGCAGTTGGAAATGAATATGTCGAGGGTGGTTAATAGACCAGCACGGGGTGTCCAGGTGGATGCAGTGTGTTGGAGGTGGGCGAATGGGTCCTCGGAAGGTGGGCACGAGTCCTGATTTTGAAAGTAAGCTCGGAGGCGGAGGCGGCGGAAGAAGTGTTTGACGTCACGGCGTGTATTAAATTCATTGATGCATGGGCGGACTGGGATGAAGCTGAGTCCTTTGCTGAGGACTGATCGTTCGTCCTCAGTGAGGGGGACGTCTGGAGGGATGGTGAACACTCGGCAGAGCTGCGAGCTGGGATCTGGTGTGAGTGTGGAGCTGGGAGTGGGGCAAAGCCGGTAACTGGAGTGGGTGTGGTACTGGGGGAATGCGGGTGGAGTCATGAGCAGGGGTGGTGTGCCCCTCAGGAGGACCAGTTCTACCAGAGAACACACCAGATGGCCTCCTTCTTTAGAGACGGCAATTTCCCTTCACACGTGGTTAAGGATGCCCTCCAATGCATCTCATCCACATCCCGCACCTCCGCCCTCAGACTCCACCCCTCCAACCGTAACAAGGACAGAACACCCCTGGTGCTCACCTTCCACGCTACCAACCAAATGATTTGCCGACATTTTCAACACATCCAAACAGACCCCACCACCAGGGATATATTTCCCTCTCCAACCCTTTCCAACTTCCGCAAAAACCGTTCCCTACGTGACTACCTGGTCAGGTCCACGACCCCTTCAACCCACCCTCCCATCCTGGCACCTTTGCCTGCCATCACAGTAATTGCAAAACCTGCGCACACACCTCCTCCCTCACCTCCATCCAAGGACTTGAATGAGCCTTGCATATCCATCAATGTTTTACCTGCACATCCACTAATATTATTTATTGTATCCGTTGCTCCCGATGCGGTCTCCTCTACATTGGGGAGACTGGACGCCTCCTAGCAGAGCGCTTTAGGGAACATCTCCGGGACAACCGCACTAATCAACCACACCGCCCTGTGGCCCAAAATTTCAACTCCCCCTCCCACTCTGCCGAGGACGTGGAGTTCCTGGGCCTCCTTCACTGCTGCTTCCTCACCACCAGACGCCTGGAGGACGAACACCTAATCTTCCATCTCTGAATACTTCCACCCCAGGCCATCAATGCGGACTTCAACAGTTTCCTCATTTCCCCTTCCCCCACCTCACCCCAGTTCCAAACTTCCATCTCAGCACTGTCCCCGTGTCTTGTCCTACCTGCCTATCTTTTTTTCCACCTATTCACTTCACCCTCCCCCTGACCTATCACCTTCATCCCCTCCCCCACTCACCTATTGTACTCTATGCTACTTTCTCCCCACCCCCACCGTCCTCTCACTTATCTCTCCACCCTTCAGGTTCTCTGCCTGTATTCCTGATGATGGGCTTTTGTCCGTAACGTCGATTTTATTGCTCCTCGAGTGCTGTCTGAACTGCTGTGCTCTTCCAGCACCACTAATCCAGAATATTGAGTTTGGAGCTTGGCAACGAACTATGTCAGTTTTCAGGTATCTTTCGCGATATGCTTTGTGTCCCCAGTGTCCACTGGGGTTGTATCAGATGGGTGTCAAGCGTTAGTCGATTGTTAAAGAATGGGATTAGGGAAATACTTGGGAATTAGAGAATAATCAGTATTATGTCGTTGATGAACAGGTTTTTGGAAAGGATTCTGAGTTATAGGATTCATGATTATTTTGAAAACAATGGTATGATTGTATAAAGTCAACAGCTTTCTGAAAGTAATGCCTCACAGAGTTGTTGAATTTCTTGAGAATGTGAACAAAGATAATGATGAAGGTAGAGCGGATGGATTTTAGCAAGATAAGCTTCGCCATAGTAGGATCATTCAGAAGATAACGAGGCATGGGATACAGGGAAGTTTTTTTGTCAGGATTTTGAATTGGCTGGACTATAGAAGATATATTTTTGGATTAGGTGGTGAGTATTTAGCCTGGAGCTCAGTGACCCGTGGTGTTACACAGGATTGTGTTTTGGGACCACTGCTCCTCGTGATGTTTTACTAAATTACTTGTATGAGGAAATGGAAGGGTTGATTAGTAGGTTTGTCGATGACACGAAGATTACTGGAGTTGTGGAGAGTGTGGGGTGCTGTTTTAGTTTGCAATGGGACATTGCCAGAAGTGGCAGATGGAGTGTGATGTGATTCTATTTGGAAGATCGAATTTAAATACAAAATACAGGGTTAAAGTCAGAATTCTTGGCAGTGTGGAGGAATAGAAGGGTCTTGGGATCCATATCCATTGATCCCTCAAAGTCGCCAATCAAGTTGATAGGGTATTCAAGAAGGCAAACTCCGTGTTAACTTTCATTAGCGAAGCCTGAATTTAAGAGATGCGGGGTTATAATGTATTTCTGTGCACGAGGAATATCATGTTTACGTATGATCACTTCAGTTTGGGAAGGATATGGAAGCCTTACAGATGGCGCAGAAGAGAATTGCCAGGATGCTGCTTGGACTGGAGGCCATGTCTGGATTACTCCTGGTGCTGCACGCTAAGGAGGGTAGGAATAGGAGGATTTGGCAGGTGAATACGTGAATGATCAGCTGGTGCCGGGTAGGGAGGTTTTTTTGGATCATTGGAATCTCTTCGGGATGGAGTTGCCCTGCGTAAGAATGACACATTACACCTGAATTGGATAGGGATGAAAATATCTGCAGGGAGATTTGCTCGAGCTGCTCGAGAGGTTATAAACGAGTAACGTTGTTTAGAAGTGGTGAGCAGCGAAATAGTGAGAAAGGCGGTCTATTTGACAATGTTACAGTTGGGAAAAGGAGCAAGTTAGTGTTTGTAAGAACAGAGCGGACAACGTGGTAGGAATGATAAATTAAACTGTATTTACTTCAGTGCAAGAAGCCTAAGACGAAAGACAGATGAACTCAGGGCATGTTTGAAAACATGGGGCTGGGATATCACAGCAACTACAGAGACGTGGCTCGGGAATAGACAGGACATACAGATTAATGTTCCAGGATACAAATTCAACAGGAAGGATAGAAAGGGTATAAAGGAGGGGGCGGGGGATGGTAATTTTGATAAGGGAATAACATTACAGATGTGGTCAGGAAGTATATTACAGGGAACATGTCCAGGGAAGTAATTTAGTTGGAATTGTGAAATACAAAAGGGATGCGAGAGAGATTGAGGTTCTGTTAAAGAAAAAGACATACAGACAGTGGAGATCGAATGAAACAAAAGGGTAATTCAGGAGAATAGGACCCAAGGGTGTGGTGCTGAAAAAGCACGCAGGTCGGACAGCATCAAAGAAGCACCATTTTGCACGCTGTTCTAGCACCACACCCTTCGGTCCTGTTATCTCTCTAATTACCCTTTTGTTCTGAAACTATTTATAAAATCTCTTTGGTTTCTGTTCAAACCTATTTGCTAAAGTTATCCCATGTCCGTTTTTGTCCGCCTGATTTCCCTTGAAGTATACTTTATGGACTTTATAGATCGATGTGGACTCCAGTGAAGTAAATGATCAATTTCCTCGTTGTAGACTGGTTAAAAATGTCAGGTCACACGCAATACAGGGAGAACTAAACACTTGGATATACACGGGATCGAAGGTAGAAGATAAAAATGCCAGAAGGGAGGAGATAGGTGGTGGTGGATGGCTGCTTTTTTCTGAAGGTCTTTGACCAGTGGTGTGCCAGACGGATTGGTGCTGGGTCCACTGATTTGCTGTATTTATTGAAATGATTTTGGATCTGAACTCATAAGATTTAGTTAGAAATTTTGCAGATGACCCCAAAATTGGATTTGTTGAAGACAGCGAAGTTTGCCTTACAGTGCAATGAGATGTTGATCAGAAGGGCCAATGGTCCGTGAAGTTGCAGATGGCATTTAGCTTAGATAAGTATGGCGTTCTGCATTTCAGAAAGATAAATCAGGACAGGATTTATACTTTAACGGTAAGGTCCTGGGGATTGTTTGTGTAAAGAATAGATCTTGGAGTGCAGGTTCATACTTTCTTGAAAGTAAAGTGTCAGTTAGGTAGGATAATGAAGAAGACGTTTAGTATGCTTTCTGGCATTGGTCAGTGCATTAAATATTGAATTTGTTTGCACCTGTAGATGACGTTGGTTAGACCACGTTTGAAATATTGTGTGCAATTCTGGTCTCCCTCCTGTCGGAAGGACGTTGTGAAACTTGAAATGGTTTCTGAAACGGCTTACAAGGATATTGTCAGGTTTGGACTTTTTGAGCTGTAAGGAGAGGCTGAATGGTCTGTGGTTATATTCCCTGGAGGGTCGGACCTGAGGGGGTGCCCTTACAGAAGTTTAGAAAAAAACATGAGGGGCCTGGATAGAATAAATAGACATGGTAATTTTCCTGAAGTGGGGAGATCCAGAACGAAAGATCAATGCTTTAGCGTGAGAAGGGGAAAAGAGTTAAAACGGATTTAAGAGGCAGCATTTTCAAGCAGGTGATATTGCATGTATAGAATGAGATGGCAGATGAAGTGGTGTCTGCTACAATTACAACATTTAAGGTCATCAGGATAGATGTATGAATAGGCTTTAGAGGGATATGGACCATGTGCTGGCAAATGGGACTGGATTAATTTCGGACATCTGCTTGGCATGGATGAAGTGGACTGAATGGTCTGTTTCCATGCTTTGCATATAGATAAGTCTATTACTCCAAATGCTGATGTCGAAATGCACCTGGTTGTCTTTTGTCATGAGTCACTGACAAAATTCATACGGAATTGCAAATCATGAGTACAGTAAAGTGTCTGTTGTCATATATTACAAAATGATTCAAATATAGGAGTGAATGCACCTTCATTCAGTTCCAGAGTCTTCTTGAGACATTATTAGGGGAGCTCTGTACATACTTTCTCTCCTTTACAAGGGATTATTTCTTTGCTGCAAAGAAAGTGTAAAGGAGTTTCACCACACTAATCGCTGGGATGATGATACCACGAGGAGTGTGTGAAGCAAATCCATATTTAATCTATAGCGCTATGAGCGATAAAGGGATAATTACAATGAAATTTGAAAGTTATAGTACAATACTGGTGATAGCCAAAAAAAAATTATTAATACAGCGAGCAATTTCATGTCGTTTTTCCCGCTAATATGTGATTTCATGTTTAATTTCTCTGCTATTTCATTGTTTCCCAAATCAAAACCAGCCTCACTTTCCCCCAGTACAATGTTCACTCCTGCTTCCCTCCCTTCCCTGTTATATTCCTAGAAACATTTTATAATTTTCTTTCATACTATTAAAAAGTGTGCCATCATATTGCATTTTTTCCTCCTTGATGTTTTTATTAGTTATCCTCCTCTGGTACGAAAATACTTACTAATCCTGCAGTACCTCAATAACCTCCACTGCACTGCATGCTTTCTGTTTTAGTTTTATGCTGTCTGTGACTTCCCTAATTTGCCATTGTTACCCTGTTCTCCCATGACTAAGCTTATTTTTACCTTGAGATGAATTTCGGCTGTGCATCCAAATTATCCCCAGAAGCTCCTGCCAATGTTGCTCCACCGCCTTCATTGCTTGGCACCCGTTAAAATTAACTCTGGCCATTGTAGTTACATGACTGAAATGTAATGGCATTTCACTCAAGGTGCACAATACAAATAAAATAAAAAAGGGAGATTTAAGGTATGTGACAAAGAAAGTGATTGGAGAATGCAATAACGAGATATAAAGAGAGATTATAAGATGATGAGGTGCTCAATAGAGAAACCGAGATTATCGAAAAAAGCAAAGTACTTCCCTACTTGCTGTGGCCTTTTTTCAGTTTACGTACAACAGACTAATATGTTCAAATGCTGAGTCTGATGCCAGAAGTTTTATTTCCAGTAACATGACAGCCAAAAAGTGTTGACACAATGCAGCAGGATTTATTTCCTAGTAGAAGTTGGATCAATTGAATCAGGAATTTAGACTAAACATCCTGAAAAGTGTGATAATGTAGAGCCGGGAATCCATAAAGTCGGCTGGCGCGGGGGGGTGGGTGGGGATGAGTGGGATTTGTTGTGGGAAGTGTCATTGAGAGAAGGGGAACATCGCATCTCAACTGAGGATGATATCATGTTTGAAAATTGTATAAATTTCGTTCATCATATAATTAGAGTCATAGAGACATAGAGATATACAGCATGGAAACAGACCCTTCGGTCCAACCCGTCCATGCAGAGCAGATGGCCCAACCCAATCTAGTCACACCCGCCCATAACTCTCCAAAACTCTTCATATTCATATACCCATCCAAATGCCTTTTAAATGTTGCAATTGTACCGGCCTCCACCACATCCTCTGGTAGCTCATTCGATACACGTACCACGCTCTGCGTGAAAAAAAATGCCTTTCCCCTCTTTCCCCTCTCACCCTAAACCTATGCCCTCTAGTTTTGGATTCCCCGACCCCAGGGAAAGGCTTTGGCTATTTATCGTATCCATGCCCCACATAATTTTGTAAACCTCTATAAGGTCACCCCTCAGCCCCCGATGCTCCAGGGAAAACTGCCCCAGCCTGTTCAGCCTCTCCTATAGTTCAAATCCTCCAACCCTCGCAACATCCTTGTAAACCTTTTGGGAACTCTTTCAAGTTTAACAATACCTTTCCCATAAGAATGAGGCCTGAATTGCACGTAATATTCCAACAGTAGCCAAACCAATGTCCTGTACAGCCGCAACATGACCTCCCAACTCCTGTACTCAATACTCTGACCAATAAAGGAAAGCATACCAAACGCCTTCTTCACTATCCTATCTATCTGCGACTCCCAAGGTCTCTTTGTTCAGTAACACTCCCTAGGACCTTACCATTAAGTGTATAAATCTTGCTCAGATTTGCTTTTCCAAAATGCAGCACCTCGCATTTATCTGAATTTATCTCCATCTGCCACTTTTCATCCCATTGGCCCATCTGGTCAAGATCCTTATGTAAACTGAGGTAACCCTCTTTGCTGTCCACTACATCTCCAATTTTGGTGTCATATGCAATATCACTATCTGTACCCCTTATGCTCGCATCCAAATCATTTATGTAAATGACAAAATGTAGAGGATCCAGCACCAATCCTTGTGGCACTCCATTGGTCACAGACCTCGAATGTTGCTAACTGTGTCTCTGAATATATTGTGCACATATTAACAGTCTTATGTATATGCACACACTGACGAAACAATATATCCCAAATCATTTTGTTTACATTGTTTCTTGCCATTCCTTCTTCGAAATGCATATCGTTTCTTTCTCTGGTTCATTTATTCCACCTGTTAAGATGACATTTGTGACACGTGGATATCACTTTACTCCCGCGTGTCTCCACAGCCACTGTCTCCTATTCCTTTATGTTTCTTAAGCAATAAAACATACATAATGTTTGAGACAGTTTAATCCCAATGGCAATCAGATTTACATATCACATTTGCTTTAGTAACAACCTTTCGATTGGCTCTTGCTAAGATGGTTACAGCCATTTAGCCTGTGAAGATAAAGCATCACATTGTTAGAATAATATTGGGACCCAAAGCAAAAACACCTAGACCAGTATTGTTGCACCATTAAACGCGGAAGGTGTTAATTGGAGCTGTTTTATCAGTACGTTCTTTGTTGTCAGTCTCCACGGATGCAAACTCTGTCTCGACAGGGTTTCTGTCTTCTCTTAATAAGGGAGTTTTTACAATGTGTTATTCCATAATATCATTGTCAGCGTCTTTCTCAACACGATTGATACCAGCAGCCCCAGAAAAAGGCAGAGATCAGAATCTGAGAACATTAGATTGGCCTGTTCCAAGAATGGATCAGAATCTGTGAATATTAGACAGGAATGTTTTAACAATGGATCCGAATCTGAGTACAGTAGACTGGAATGTTCCAACAATAAAGAGAATCTGTGAACATTAGACTGGACTGTTCCTTCAATGGTTCAGAATCTGAGAACAGTGGTTTGGCATGTTAGAACAATAGGCAGGAATTTATCCTATAATCTTTACTGACTTTCTCAGGATTGGATATTGTTGACACGGCAGATAGAATGTGTACTGATTATTATTCAGGTAGTTTACTACCCCATCTTCGCTATTGTTGGTGTTCCTGTCGAGTAGGTCTCTCTTATCTCATTTATTGTGTAAACCATTCTGAACACAGTCGGTACTTCTGTTGTCGATGTTTGGCAAAAAAGCAAAAAGTTGCATCCACTTTCAATCAAAAACTAAATTTCTATTTCATCAATTTCATGCCTTTCATATAAAAACATTTGAGGAGGAATAGCAATGTTTACAACCACCATTACCCATTTTGACTGAGCTGATTCATACCTCATTACCCTCTTCCCATTATCACCAAACCTACCAGTAACCATGTCCATAATATTCCCAGTCTTCCGCTCTGCCTCATTGTGATTTCTGAATAAACCATCATTTGTAACGTTCCAGTTGCCATTCCGAACTTGCCACTGTTCCCGTTACAAATATTTTGATACCAAAGTTATTCTTAACTCTCCCTCGATCTATGTATGTCCAACGTATTAAGCCACTTCTATTCTCAAATGAGGTTGTCACAACTTTGTGCCACCTCTTTCAGCATAACCTGTAACGTCACATTAGGGAGAGGCTTGTGCTGTCAGTGGCCTGAAAAGTGCACAATACATTCAGCTTCACCGAACTGCTTTGATTCTCGAGCTTACCAAGTGGGTGCCCTGTCCATTATCTTCAAACTACTCCGATGTATTTATACAGTGATGGAGACCATCTGCTTCAAAGAGGATGAAACAATAAAATTCCAGGTATATTGATTGGTGAATATGAGAAACTGAAAGGCATCAGAATTAATTAAGAGTAATAACTCAAAAAAACCTAATTGAATTGAATCTGCACCAGATGAGCTCCATCCCAGAGTATTCATGAAGGTGACAACAGAACTCGTGAAAGAGTGATTGATACAGGTCAGAAACAGAACTTTCCACCCATACAGTCCATGCCGACGACAATCCAAAACTAACCTCGTTCCATGGCCTGCAATTGGCCCATATTTCCCCAAACATTTCCAATATATGTAGACGTTCAGATACCTTTTAAACATTGTTATTACAATAGTGAACTATTGTTTATCCCTCAATATATTTCAGCTTATGAAATGTCTGGTTCATACAGACTGGAAAATAGCTATAGTAAACTGAAATATCTAAAGCGGGACTAGAAGGCTGAAAAAAACTATGTACTGGAAAACGTGATGTCAGTTCTGAGGGAAATGTTAGAATTTTTCAAAAGGAATTTGAAAATTAGATATTTGGGAAACGTGATATGACTTGACGGAGTCGGCCTAGATTGAGGAAAGGGAAATCTTCCTTTAAAAATCTGCAGAGTTTACATAGGTTGAGGCATCCACAAATGAGCACCAGTGGGAGCGGTGCATTTATATTAGCAGAAAACCTTTCACATTGGTGCTAATAATGAGCGAAGAAGGTAGGTTTCCATGGCTAACGAGTGGACATACTAAATGGAATAAGAGTTGTTTCGTTCAAGTAATACAGACAACTGCGCCTGTTTCTGGACTAAAGTCGTTTGCTCACGGATATCACGTGTCAGTCTTTGGACAACAGCAATTTGCAGAGCACACGAATGATTTAGATGTGGGAAACAAATAGTGTGCATCATATATTGCATTGAATAAATGCTGCGTGGTTGGGAAATATTGTTGTCCAAAACGACCAACATTCCGTTGTTCATGAGCCAGCAAAATAGTACGTACTTAGGGGGAAGTAACAGCGTCAGTAAATGATATGTTGTTCTTCATTTTATAATGATTCAAGGGCATAAGTGCTTGCGCGTAAGTTATGCAATTCTAGAGCCTTGATGAGAGAGTATTTGTGGCACTGTGAACAGATTTGATCGCCTTTGTAAGGAATTATGTCACTACTACCGACACAGATGATCGTACCATGAGTAGAGAGTGAAGAAGCTGAGTGTTTAATCTGGAGCACTATCAGAGAAGAACAGATGATTGTGTTGAAACGTTAGGTTTGGTGGCGATCACTTATCTCCACAAGACACGGCACGGTGGCACAGTGGTTTGCACTGCTGCCTCACAGCGCCAGAGACCCAGGTTCAATTCCCGCCTCAGGCGACTCTCTGTGCGGAGTTTGCACATTCTCCCCGTGTCTGCGTGGGTTTTCTCCGGGTGCTCCGGTTTCCCCCCACAATCCAAAAATGTGCAGGTTCGGTGAATTGACCATGCTAAATTGCCTGTAGTGTTAGATGAAGGGTAAATGTAGGCGAATGGGTCTGGGTGAGTTACGCTTTGGCGGGTTGGTGTGGACTTGTTGGGCCGAAGGACCTGTTTCCACACTAAGTAATCTAATCTAATCTCACGTTGATTGGCTGAGAAATTCACAACTTGACCTGGGATAGATTGATTTGATTTATTGCCACATATCGCTACCTCCAGGGAAAAGCTTAATTTGTAGCGAGTACAGACAGACCATAATAAGCAAGGGCACACAGATCATGAGGCAAAAACGCAGAACTGAATAGAGTAAGGAATGCAGATGACACTATACTTAACCTGCATTGGACAAGATCAACATGAACAATTCCAACATTATTTGAAGTTGGCAACTCTAATCACTAGTCTCATAGGACATTCCTAATAATTAGAGAGTTTGAGAAGATGCGTCACTCCGGTTGAGGTTTTCGAAGCAGGTTTGCTGGCTGCGCTGGAAAGTTTATTTTCAGACGTTTCGTCACCATACGAGGTACATTCTTCAGTGAGCCTCTGGACGAAGCATTGTTGGTGTTTCCTGCTTGCTATTCATTCGCTTGGGTTTCCTTGTGTGGTGATATCATTACTTGCGGTGATGCCATTTCCTATGGTGATGTCATCTCCGGTTCTTTTTCTCGGGGGTGGTAAGTGGTATCCAAGTCAATGTACTTGTTGATAGAGTTCTGGTTGGAATGCCATGCTTCCAGGAATTCTCGTGCATGTCTCTGTTTAGCTTGTTCTCGGATCATGTGTTATCCCATTCGAAGTGGTGTCCTTCCTTATCTGTACATAATGATACGAGTGAGAGAGGGTATGTCGTTTTGTGGCTAGTTGATGCTCATGTACCCTGGTGGCAAGTTTTCTGCCTGTTTTTCCAATGTAGTGTTTGTTACAGTTCTTGCACTTTATTTCATAAAATATATTAAGTTTGCTCGTTGCCTGTATGGGGTCTTTCATGTTTATTGGCTGCTGTTTTCGGGTGTTGGTGGGTTGTTGTGCAAAATTATACCAAGACGGTCTGAGTAGTCTGGCTATCATTTCCGAGAGGTATTTGATGTAGGGGAGAGTGACTAGGCTTTATGGATGTGTTTCAAAATGAATAGCCTGCATGTAATTAGATTAGATTAGATTCCCTACAGTGTGGAAACAGGCCCTTCAGAACAGCAAGTCCACACCGACACTTCTTAGAATAACCGACCCAGACCCATTTCCTCCGATTAGTGTTATGGACAATTTAGCATGGTAAATTCACCGGCTCTGCACATGTTTGAACTGTTTGTATGCATGTTTGGGTGTGTGGCCACCCACGTCGATCTCCGCCCCCACGTTGATCTCTGCCCCCACGACCAACTCCGCCCCCACGATCAACTCCACCCCCACGACTAACTCTGCCCCCACGACTAACTCCGTCCCCATGCCTAACTCCGCCCAAACTCCAAGCTCAGCCCCACACTCGGTCCAAGCTCCCAGCCCTGCCATATTTTCACCATCCCTCCAGACCTCCCCCTCTCTGAGGATAAACGATCGTTCTCAGCAGAGGCCTCACCTTCATCGCCTATGCTCCCGGATCAATGAGTTTGACACACGGCTAGACATCAAGCATTTCTGCCACCGCCTTCGCCTCCGTGCCAACTTCTTCAACCAGGACTCCCGCCCCCCCTCTGATGGACCCCTTCTCCCGCCTCCAACACACCCCACCCACCTGGACACCCCGTGCTGGCCTCGTCCCCGCCCTCTATCTCTTCATATCCAACAGACCGCCTCAACCTGTCCACCCCTCTCACCCACTCCAACCTCTCACCCTCACAACGCGCAGCCCTCCACTCCCTTTGCTCCAACCCCAACCTCAGCATCAAATCGGCAGACAAGGGAGGTGCAGTGGTAGTTTGGCGCATCAATCGTTACACCACTGAAGGTAGACGCCAATTTGCGAACACATCCTCCTACTGCCCACTTGACCATGACATCACCACCCACCACCAAATCATCATCTCGCAGACGATCCCTAATCTCATCACCTCAGGACATCTCCCATTCACCGCCTCCAACCTCATAGTCCGACAACCCTGCACCGCCCGTTACTACGTTGTGCCCAAAATCCACAAACCCGACTGTCCCGGCCGACCCATTGTCTCAGCCTGCTCCTGCTCCACCAAACTCATCTCTGCATACCTCGACACTGCCCTGTACACCTTAGTTCAAGAGCTCCCCACCTACGTTCGGGACACAACCCACGCCCTCCACCTCCTCGATGATTTTCGCTTCCCCTGCCCCCAACGCCTTATCTTCACGATGGACATCCAGTCCCTATACACTTCCATCCACCACCACGAAGGCCTCCAAGCCCTCCGTTTCTTCCTCTCCCTCGGACCCAACCAGTACCCTTCCACTGACACCCTCCTACGACTGATTGAACTGGTCCTCACTCTTAACAACTTCTCCTTCCAATCCTCCCACTTCCTCCAAACCTAAGGAGTAGCCATGGGCACCCATATGTGACCCAGCTATGCCTGCCTCTTCGTCGGATACGTGGAACAGTCCATCTTCCACAGCTATACTGGCACCAGCCCCCACCTTTTCCTCCGCTACATCGATGATTGTATTGGCGATACCTCGTGCTCCACGAGGAGGTTGACCAGTTCATCCACTTTACTAACACGTTGAATCCCGACCTCAAATTTACCTGGACCATCCCAGACTCCTCCCTCCCCTTCCTAGACCTCTCCATTTCTATCTCGGGCGACCGACTCAACACAGACATTTACTACAAACCAACCGACTCCCACAGCTACCTAGACTACACCACCTCCCACCCTTCCCCCTGGAAAATCGCCATCCCATATGCCCAATTCCTTCGCCTCTGCGCATCTGCTCCCAGAAGGACCACTTCCACTGCCGAACTACCCAAATGGCTTCCTTCTTCAAAGACCGCAATTCCCCCCCCCCCTCAACATGGTCAACGATGCTCTCCACCGCATCTCCTCCTCTTCCCGGACCTCCGCCCTTGAACCCCGCCCCTCCAATCGCCACGATGACAGAAACGCATTGGTCCTCACCTTCCACCCCACCAACCTCTTGATATATCGTATCATCCTCCATCATCTCTGCCACCTCCAAACAGACCCCATCACCAGGGATATATTTCCCTCCCCATCCCTATCAGCGTTCCGGAGAGACCACTCCCTCCGTGACTCCCTCGTCAGGTCCATACCCCCCACCAACCCAACCTCCACTCCCGACATCTTCCCCTACAACCGCAAGAAGTGCAAATCTTGCGCCCACACCTCCCCCCTCACTTCCCTACAAGGCCCCAATGGATCCTTCCATATCCGTCGCAAATTCACCTGCACCTCCACACACATCATTTACTGTATTTGTAGCACCCAATGTGGTCTCCTTTACATTGGTGAGACAAGCCGCCTACTTGCGGAACGTTTCAGTGAACACCTCTGTGAAACCCGCACCAAACAACCCAACCACCCCGTGGCCGAACACTTTCACTGCCCCTCCCACTCCGCAAGGACATGCAGGTCCTTGGCCTCCTCCATCGCCAGACCCTGGCCACACGACGCCTGGAGGAAGAGCGCCTCATTTTCCGCCTAGGAACCCCGCAACCACACAGGATGAAGTTAGATTGCTCTAGCTTCCTCATTTCCCCTCCCCTACGTTATCTCAGTCCCAACCCCTGGATTCAGCACCGCCCTCTTGACCTACAATCTTCTTCCCGACATTTCCGCCTTCAGCCCCTCTCCGGCCTATCACCCTCACCCTCACCTACTTCCATCTCTCGTATTCCTAGCGCCCCTCCCCCAAATTCCCTCCCCCCTACCTTTTATCTCAGCCCACTTGGCACACCAGCCTCATTCCTGAAGAAGGGCTTATGCCTGAATCGTCGATTCCCCTGCCCCTCGGATGCTGCTTGGCCTGCTGTGTTTTTCTAGCTTTTCAACTCTGTGTAGCTGAGAAATCGTCGGACTGACTTCATTGGCCACTCATTCTTTTCGAAGAGACTGTGTCGGTGATCTTCCTCGGCTCTGCTTAGTTCCTCTGTGCTGCAGTGTGTGGTGGCTCATTGAAATGGGTTTATGATGAAGCTTCTTTTGAGGATGGTGCTATGATTGCTTCTGTAGTTCAATATTCGGTGCGAATGTTTTGCTTTCCTGCAGACAAAGAACAAACAACAAAGAAAATTTGCAGCCCAGGAACAGGCACTTTGGCCCTCCAAGTCTGAGCTGATCCAAATCTACTGTCTACAACTGTCGGCCAAATCCTAAGCATCTGTATCCCTCTGTTCCCCACCTACTCATGCATCTGTTCGGGCGCACCAAAAATGAATCTGCCATGCCTGCCTCTACCACCTCTGCTGGCACCGTGTTCCAGACACCCACCAACCTCTGTGTAAAGTACTTTCTGCGTGTATCCCCCTTAAACGTTTCATGTCTCAACTTGAAAGCGTGACCTCTCGTTATTGAAACCTTCATCCTGGGAAAGAACTTATTTCCATCTACCCTGTCCATACCCTTCATGATTTTGTAATCCTTAATCAGCTTCCCTCTCAATCTCCTTTTTTCCAATGAAAACTAACCTAACCTATTCAACGTCTCTTCACAGCTCACATCTTCCATACCAGGCAATATCATCATAAACCTTCTCTGCACCCTCTTCAAAGCGTTCACATTATTTTGGTAATGTGGCGACCAGAACTATGCGCAGTATTCTAAATGCGGCTGAACTAATGTCTCGTATAAATTTAACAAGAACCCGTCCAATGAAGGCAAGTATACCATACGGCTTCTGGACTACTCTATCCACCTGTGCAGCAACCTGCTGGGCACAATGGACCTGCACTCCCAGATATCTCTGCTCATCAAGTTTCCCGGAGGTCGTTGTATAATTCGTTTGAGAATTAGACTTGCCTAAATATCATCACCTCACATTTGCCTGGGTAGAACTCCACCTGCCACTTTTCCACCGAACTCTCCAGTCTATCTATATTCTCCTGTATTCTTTGAAAGTCCCTTATGCTTTCTGATACTCCACCAATCTTCATTTCATCTGCAAACTTGCTGGTCATATCAACATTGCCCTCCTCCACTTCATTTATATATATCACGAACAACAGTGATCTCTAAACAGATCCGTTTGGAGCACCACTGATCACCTTTCTCCATTTCGAGAAACTCCCTTCAAATACTACTCTGTCTCCTTTCGCTCAACCAGTTACTTTTCCACCTAGCTGGAATGCACTGCACACCATGTGACTTCACTTCCTCTGTTAGTTTACTATGGGCAAACGCCTTACTAAAGTCCATGTATATGACATCAGCAGCCCTTCCTTCATCTATAAACTTGATCACTTCCTCAAATAACTCTATTAAGTTGGTAAGGCATGATTACCCCGGCACAAAACCATGTTGCCTATCATTGATAAGCCAATTCTTTTCTAATTGTAAATAGATCCTATGACTCAGTACCTTCTCCAGCAACTTTCCCACACTGACATCAGGCTTACTGGTCTGTAGTTAACCGGCATATCCCTAGTACCTTTCTTGTACAGGAGGACAACATGAGCAACATTGCAGTCCTCTGGCACCTCACCTGTGTTTACGGATGCCACAAAGATATCTGTGAGGGGGCCAGCTGTTTCCTCTCTCTCCTCCCTCAGCAACCTGGGATAGATCCCATTTGGTCTTGGGGATTTGTCCATCTTAATAACCACTAGACTATCCAACACATATTCCCTACTTATGTCAACGTGATCAGACTAATTAAACTTATAATTCTAATCTCAACATTCATCATGTTCCTCTCCTCAATGAACACTGATGCAAAGTAATCATTCAGAATCTCGACCATTCTCTCAAATTAAACACACAGCCTTCCTTTATTATTCTTTCATGGACAAATCCTTTTTCTAGTTACCCGCTTGCTTCTTATCTAAGATTAAAATGTTTTGGGATTCTCCTTAATTCTGTTCGCTAACGCTATTTCATGACCACTTTTAGCTTCTTGATTCCTCGTTTAAGACTTGTCCTACTCTTCCAATATTCCTCCAGGGCCCATTCTGTTCTTCGCTGCCTGGACCTTATGTACATTTACCTTTTCTTTTGGCTTGTCGTACTATTTCTCCTGTCATCCACAGTTCACGAATATTGCCTTTCCTATCGTTTGCATTCAACGGGACATGCCTACCCTGCACTATCTTTAATTTATCTTTGAAAATCTCCCAAATATCAAATGTGGACGTCCCTTCAAGTAGCTCTGTCAAATCCACGTTTCCCAGCTTCCGCCTAAATTTTGATATAATTGGTCTTGGTCCAGTTTAGTACTCTTCCCTTAGGATCACTCTCAGCTTTGTCCACGAGTAATCAAAAAATTACAGAATTGTGGTCACTGTTCCCAAAGAAATCCCTAACCGCAACTTTTTCCACCTGCCATTAGCAGTGGTGAACTCTCCCTCATCATGGGCATTTAAGCGGGCATTGGATAGGCATATGGAGGATAGTGGGCTAGTGTAGGTTAGGTGGGCTTGGATCGGTGCAACATCGAGGTCCGAAGGGCCTGTACTGAGCTGTATTCTTCTATGTTCTATGTTCTATGTCCTGGCTCATTCCTCACTACCAGGGCAATATAGCCCCTTCCCTCCACGGACTATTGACATACTGCACTGAAGACTCTCCTAGACGCTTCTTAGATTATTCTACGCCATCCAGAACTCTGACGCGAAGTGTTAGGTGATTAGTCAGCGGTAAACGTAGGGGGTAGCTTGCTCTTTGGAGGTTCGGCGTGAACTTGTTGGGCCGAAGGGCCTGTTTCCGGACTGTAGGGAATCTAATCTAATATAAAAAAAAGTTAGGATTCCAGAGGTTAGATCTGATATGCTGGTCTTCGGATCGTCTTACCCTCTCTATCAGATGTTAGTACTTCTGTTTGGGATATAACTAGTCAAGTGTAGTAGTTTAACGCGTTGTCATCAGGTTTAGGTTCTGTCCCTGGAATGTTCACCCACACTCGTCAATGAACCATAGATCGATGACAAAAAAGCTACAAATAGCGGTTGAAAAAAATCTGCTTCTGTTTCTGCTGCTGCTGCTGCTGCGGTCTACTCCACAACATCAATGTTAGAAATTGTATTTTTAAGAAAGTTGGGAGAGCTAGATCATTGAAAGTATTTGCAGAGGATTTATCACTTGGAAATAGTTTCAGTGCAACGAAGAATTGGCAATGAAAGAGAGGTTATAGAGTCATAGACTGTTAGGGTCATACAATATGTAAACAGACCTTTCTGCTCACCTCTTGCTTGCTCACCAGATTTCCTGATCAGAACTAGTCCTATGCTTCTGTGTTTGGCACATCACCCATCGATATATTTCTGACTCATGTATTATCCAATTATCTTTTAAATGCTGTAATTGGTCTAGCCAGTGCCAGTCCTCATGTATCTCGTTACATATACACACTACCCTTTGTAAGAATCACCTGCCGCTCAATTCTCCTTTAAATCTTTCCCCTCTCACCTTAAACTAATGCTCCCTAGTTTTGAACATCTTCCATGTCGGCAAAGGGCCTTGACTATGCATCCTATCTATGCCCCTCATGATTTTATAAAATGATGCAATGTTACCCCTCAGCATCCAACGCAAAAGGGAAAATAGTAGGTGTGTATCCATAAATGTCAAAACCTCCAGTCCGTGTCACATTATTTTAAATATTTTATTGCCTTTCCAGTTATTACATCCTTTCCAAAGCCCACAGGCAGGAATTGTACTCAATATTCCAAATGTGACCTTATGTTATCTTGTACAGCCGCAATATCATGCCCCAACTCCTGCATTCAACACTCTGCCCGAAACGGGCAAGTATGCCAAAGGCCTTCTTGACCACCCTGTGACTTTCACTTTCAAAGAACTATGTACCTGCACCTCTGAGTCTCTCTCCTTGACAACATTCCCCAAGGCCCTGCCGTTAACTGCGTATATCCTACGTGTACCTGGTTTGTAAAAACCATGCAAAACCTCACATGTATCTGCATGATGTTCCAGATACCATTCCTCTGCCCGCTGGCATAATTGATCAAGATCGCATTGTCCTCTAAGATAGCTGTCTTCAGTGTATGCTATACCACCTATTTATCTGCCATTGACAAACTTAATCAGCATACTTTCTAATTTCTCATCCAAATCATGTATAAATGTAACAGAGAACGGTGTCCTTAATACTGGACCGTGTGGCACACCGTTGGTCACAGGTCTACATTTGGAACAATAATTCTCTTCAACCATCCTCTGTGTCTTGCTGTCAAACCAATTTTGCATCTAACATCAGCTAGGTCTCCATGATTCGCTGTGATTTTACTTTTATACCGGTTTCCACATGTTATGTAGAGCTTGAAAGACTCACTTGCAACACGTCCCTTTGCCTACGACCAATCATCTTTTGGAAGATACTGTCAAATCCTGCAAAAAACATTATTTATAATGTTAAATTGTGGACTAGCGCTACCCTTTACCAGAAGTGTTTCAAACTGGTAGAAATACTGTCACTTGTCTCAAGGTATTCCCAAACTAACAGCTCAGTCAATTGCATTGCCTTAATTTCTAAGGGGAAATAAAGTTAAGGTCTGGATCGGATCAGCCACAATCTTACTGAATGACAAGATTAAAGTGGTGCTGCAGGTTAGGCACATCTGAGGAGCAGAAAAATCGACGTTTCGGGCAAAACTCCTTAATCAGAATCTCCAGTATCTTCTATCCTCACTTTCGCCTTATTGAATGACAAGGCAGGCTTGAGTGGCCAAATGTCTGCACATATCTGTATGTCTATTATTCTGTGTATGGTATGAATACATGTGTTTCCCTCTTTCTTTGTATGCGTGCTTTATGTGCAAAACTTTGTGTACCTTTGCAGCTGTGCCTCTACGCATTTGGGTTCCTGTTGTTTTGAGAGTGAATCCATTGATGTGGGGATCATATAATCTCTCCTCACTCCCTCGTTCTCTGCCTCTCCGTCTGTCTATTCCACTTGTGTTTGAAGTAATGTGATTCCACCCTCTCCTGGCCACTCTAGCCACTGCACATTCAGCAGTATTGTTTCGAAAAGACATCAAAGACTCACATTTGAATTTAATTAACTTCATTGTCATTTGCAGTCTAATTAGTGCAGTGAAAGCCATGCAAATTTCTCACCATCTGTTCCAATTTTGATCTAATTGTGGCCATTTGTTGGCAGAAGCTGAATAGTAAATACTGCAGTGAGATAACGGAACAATGACTGTGCTGAGCTGTTTAAAGAATACTTCCTGGATAACACACATGGGTTTTGTGAGATAACATTCGTTGTTCGATTTCCCCCAGATTGGTGTCTGAGTAACAATCGAGTTCCGTCAACGCATTCCAATCCCGGCTCTCTAATTTCTCCCTATTCTGCTGCTCAACATTTTCACCGCCGGGTGCATTTTCGTGACGAGCAGCGCCCACAGAGACTCCGGGCTCACACCAATGGAGAAGCTCAGTATGACATAGATTGAGGAAGGGAAAAAAATCTTACTTTAACAAGCTGCTCATTGTCTGAGTTAATTCAGATGTTGAGTGTGATTTCCTCGAATTCCACGAGCAGAAACTACTGTTTTATATGCTGTTGCATTGGTGTTGAACTTCGGAGATAGAAACAGCCAAAACAACAGCGCTATATAAAGGAAGAGGCACAGATAAAGGTAGCACATGGTGAAGTCAGTGCAGAAGAGAGAGAGAGAGAGTGAGAGAGAGAGGGAGAGTAAGGGAGAGTGAGAGAGAGTGAGAGAGAGTGAGAGAGACACAGAGGGAGAGAGAGACAGAGACAGAGTGAGAGAGACAGAGAGAGCGAGAGAGACAGAGAGTGAGAGAGAGACAGAGAGAGAGAGACACAGAAAGAGAGAGACAGAGAGAGACAGAGTGAGAAAGTGAGAGAGAGTGAGAGAGACAGAGAGAGAAAGTGAGAGAGTGAGAGAGACAGACAGAGACAGAGAGAGTGAGAGAGAGTGAGAGAGACAGAGAGAGAGCGAGAGAGACAGAGAGCGAGAGAGACAGAGAGAGAGAGAGAAAGCGAGCCTTTGCTGTTTTATTCATGCATCGCTGGCCATCAGAGTGCATCTGGGAAATTAACAAACAGTTAAATTCACAACTGATTCTGGAGGAACATGTTTGGGAGAGGTCACAACACAGAGACAGAGAAGACAAATACTTTAGCTGTGGAGTTGTGCCCTTGCTCAAAGTCTGCAGTCGTGAATAGAGTGTTTTTTGTTTCTTGATATGTTTTATTGTGATACGTCTATTGACTAAAAAAGAAATATAAGCCATAAGCATTCAGTCAGCCAGGAACAGTGTTTTGCAGGCGAATAAGACGATGCTACTTTATGGGTCTGCATATTTGAAGAAGCAAACATGGCTTTTCGTATCGTGACATGCACTTCTTGTTGGCTGTGGAAACTTAGGGAGCATTTACGTGTTACTGAGGAATATATCTGCAATAAGTGCTGTTGGTTGCGAATTCTATCATATCGAATGGAACGCTTCTACTGACCATCACAGGCAATGATGAATCAACAAGAGCAAGGGCGTTGATGGATGGCAGTTGTACGAAAGGAGGACAATCTCAACTATAGTCACATAGATGGATTAACTCCAGGAAAAGTAAGAGAGACAGACAGGTGGTGCAGGAGTCTTCTGTGGCTACATACATTTCAAACATGTATGCTGTTTTGGAAAATGTATGGGGTGATGGATTCTCAGGGGAACACAGCACGACCAACCAATTTTGTGGTATTAAGACTGGTTCTAATGCAATGAGGGATACGCCGGATTCCAAGAGATCAGTTGCGGGAGAGGACCCTATAGTCCGAGCTACAGATCGACGTTTTTGCGGCTAGCAGCGAAATGTCAGGACCAAAAAAGTGTCAGAGACGGTGCAGAATATTCTCAAAGGAGAGTGGGGTCAGCAGGAGGTTATTGTACACATGGAAACGCACGATGCAGGAAGGGAAAAGTTTGAGATTCTGAAGGGAGTTTACAGAGAGTTAGGCAGGAATTCAAAAAAGAGGTCTTCAAGAGTAGTAAGATGGGATTACTCCAGGTGCTACGAGTTGATTAGGGCAGGAATAAAAGGATAGAGCAGATAAATGCATGTGTGAGGAGCTAGTGTATGGGAGAAGGATTCACCGTTTTGAATCATTGTAATCTTTTCGGGGGAAGAAATGGCCTGTATAAGAAGGATAGATTGCATTTAAATTGGAAAGGGAATAATATACTGACAGGGAGATTTGCTGGAGCTGCTCGGGAGGATTTAAACGAATAAGATGGGGAGGCGCATGGAATCCAGGGAGATATGAGGAAAGAGATCAATCTGCGACTTGTACAGTTGAGAAAGAAAATCAAACAGTCCGGTAAATTGGGACAAAGCAGAGAATAAGGGGTGATTGATACATTCAACTGCATTACCTCCAGTGCAAGGGGCCTAACAGGGAATGCAGATGAAATCAGGGCATAGTTAGCAACATGGGACCTGGATATGATAGCAATTACAGAAACACGGCTCAGGGATGGACAGGATTGGCAACTTAATTTAGCAGGAGTCAAATGCTACAGGAAGGACAGAAAGCGAGGCAAGAGAGGAGGGAGTGTGGCGATTTTTGAAAAGAGACAGCATGACTGCTGTACTGAACGAGGATATTCCTGGAAATACATACATGGAAGTTATTTGGGTGGAACTGACAAATAAGAAATGGATGATCACTTTATTGGGAGTGTATTATAGACCACCTCATAATCAGAGGGAAATTGAGAAACAAATTTGGAAGGAGATTTCTGTTATCTGTCAGAATAATAGGGCAGATATGGTAGGCGATTTTAACTTTCCAAACATAGACTGGGACTGCCATAGTGTTAAGGGTTTAGATGGGATGGAATGTGTTAAGTTGGTGCAATAAATTGTTCTGATTCAGTATGTAAATGTACCGACAAGTGAATGTGCAAAACGTGACCGTCTCTGCAGAAATAAGGCATGGCGGGTGGCTGAGGTATCAATGGGGGAGCAGAGACCATAATTCTATTAGTTTTAACATAGTGATGGAAAAGGATGCACCATATCAAGCAGTTGAATTTCTAAATTGGATAAAGGCCAATTTTGACGGTATTAGGCAATAACTTTCAACAGCTGATTCCAGAAGAATGTTCGCATGTAAAGGGCGGCTGGAAAATGGGGAAGCTTCAGAAATAATACAATGAGAGTTGAGAAACACTATATTCCCGTTAGCGTGAAAGGAAAGGCTGGTAGGTATACAGAATGTCGATGTGTAAAAAAATGAGGTTTTGATCAGAAAAAGAAGGAAGCATTTGTCAGGTATAGAGAGGATAGATCGAGTGAATCCTCAGAAGAGTGTAAAGGCCATTGGACTACCCTTAAGGGGGAAGTCAAAAGTGCAAATAGTGGACATAAGAGAGCTTTGGGAAATAAAGTTATGGAGAATCGAAAGGTTTCTTTTTTTATAAACACATTAAGGACAAAACGGTAATTAGGGACAGAATAGGGTCTCACAGATATCAACAAAGTAGCCTTCGTGTGGAGCCGCAGGAGATGGTGGAGATACTAAACGAACATTTTGCACCTGTATTTACTGTGAAAAAAGATTGTAGGTAAATAGATGGTGACATCTTGAAAAATGTCCATATTGCAGTGGAGGAAGTGCTGAATGTCTTGAAACGTATAGAAGTGGATAAATCTCCAGGAATCGATCAGCTGTACCCTAGAATTATGCGTGAGGCTCGGGACGTGATTGCTCGGCATCTTGTTGAGGTATTTGTGTCATTGATAGTCGCAGGTGAGATGCTGGATAACTGGAGGTTGGCTAATGTGGTGCCACTATGTAATAAAATTGGTAAGGGCAAGCCAGGGAGCCTGACGTCGGTGGTGGAGGGAATGCTGAGGGACAGGGTGTACATGTATTTGGAAAGACAAGGACTGATTAGGGATAATCATGTCTCACAAACTTGATCGAGATTTTTTTGAAGACACAAAACAAGAGGATTGATGAGGGCAGAGCGGTAACTGTGATCTATATGGACATCAGTTAGGCGTTCGACAAGATTCCACGTAGGAGACTGCTTAGTAAGGTTGCATCTCGTGAAGTACCAGGAGAACTAGCCATTTGGATACAAAACTGGCTCAGGGGTAGAAGACAGAGGATCGTGATGGAGGCTTACCTTTGACCTTGGAGGCCTGTGTCCAGTGGAGCGCAACAAGGATCAGTTCTGCATCCCTTATTCGTTATTGATATAAATGATTTGAATGTGAGCTTAAGAGTTAAAGTTAGAACGTTTGCAGATGGCACTAAAGTTTAAGGCAAGTGGAGAGCGAAGTAGGCTACGTCGGATTACAACTGGATCTTGATCAAATTGGCCAATGGGCTTTGGAAAGGCAGATGGAGTTTAATTTAGACAAATGTTTGGTGCTGCATTTCGGCAAAGCAAATCTTAGTAAGACTTATACACATTACCGTTAAGGTCCGATGGACAAACAGACCTTGGAGTGTAGGTTCATAGCCCCTTGAAAGTAGAGTCGCAGGTAAATGGCATGGTGAAGCAGGCGCCTGGTACGCTTTCCTCTGAGTACATTATTTAGGAGGACAAGTTGCGACTGTTCAGAATATTGGTTAGGCCACTTTTGTAATATTGAATGCAATTCTGTTCTCCTTCCTATACGAAGTATTTTGCAAACGATAAAGTGGTTCAGAAAAGGTTTACAAGAATTCTGCCAGGTTTGGAGTATGTGAGCTATAGGGAGAGATTGAATCGGCTAGGGTTGTTTTCTCTGGAGCGTTGGAGGCTAAGTGGTGACCATATAGAGATGTATAATATCATGAGGGGCATGGATACTTTTCCTGGGGTGGGACCTCCAGAATTGGACGGCATAGGTTTAGAGTGATGCAGAAAGATATTAGAGAGATTTAGCTGGCAACATTTTCACGCAAAGGGTGGTGCATGTCTGGAATTGGCAGCCAGAGGAACAGGTTATGTCTAGTACAATTGTAACATTTAAAAATCTTCTAGATGGTTATATGAATAGGAAAGGTTTGGAGAGATATGGGCCGGGTGCTGGCAGGTGAGACTAGACAGGGTTGGGATATCTGGTTGGCATGGACGAGATGACCCTAAAGGTCTGTTGCTATCCAGACTAATTTCAGACAGCAGTTGAAGAATGTGCTGAAATATCCCTTTATCCAAATTCATCAATCAATCAAATTCACTCATTAATTCATCCATCCTGGATTCTCTCCTTTCATTTCAAACTTTAGCCATGAAGCAACCTGTCGCTATAGTAACAGACTGAGGGTAGTGCTGGTTTGTGCAACCTTATTCCACAGGGGATGACAGGAACACATTGCATTGTTTTGGTCAATTCAGGAGCTAGTGAGAATAAAAATGCACCACAAAAATCTCAAGCCTGTATGTCCTACACATTTTCATCCATATGTTTATCCAATGACCAATTTAATGCCCTTAAAATTGGCGGGTCCACTACTGTTGGAGGCAGTGCGTTCCACGCACCTACCCCGCTGTAAGTAAAGAATCTCCTTCTGACATTTGTCCTATATGTATCACTACTGAATTTGAAGCTATGAACTCTCAAGCTAGACATCACCATTCGAGGAAAAAGACACTCGCTGTCCACCATATCTAACGTTCTGCTAAACTTATATGTCTCAATTAAGTCACGTCCCATCCTACTTCTCTTGAACGAAAACAGCCACATGTACCTCAGCCCTTCCTCAGCCCTTCCTTCATAACAGACAACATCATCCTAAATCTGCTCTAATCCTTTACAAAGCTTCCATTTCCTTCCAATAATGTTGTGACCAGGCCTGTACACAACTCTCCAAGTGCCGCTGCACCAGAGTTTTGTATAACTAAAGTAACATCTCGTGGCTCCTCAAATCAATCCCTCTACCAATAAAAGGTATCACACAGTAAGCCTTCTTAACAACCCGAAGAATCTGGATGGCAACTTGCAGTAATCCATGCACATAGGCATCGCGATCTCTCTACTCGTCTACACTAATAAAAAAACTTGCCAGTCGCCCAGTAATCTTTACCCCTGTTGCTCATTCCAAAGTGAGTCACCTCATACTTTTCCAAAATAAACTGCATTTGCCAGCTCTCAGCCAATCTCTGCAGCTTATCTTTGTCCCTCTGTCACCTTCAACAGCATTCAGCACTATGCACCATGCATCGACCTTACTGCATCAGCAAATATACTAACCCATTCGTGGACCGAATCATCGCAGTCATGTATAAAAGTAACAAAAGGCAGTGGACCCAAAACAGATCTTTGCAGTGCACCACTACTAACTGAACTTCAGGATAAACATTTTCCATCAACCACTACTCCCTGTCTTCTTCTAGCTCGCCAAATTCAGATTCAAACTGCAAATCAATCCAATGCCTCAATCCGATGCCTCTATATTTTGTTCAATAGCCGACTGTGGGGAACCTTTTCAATCGTCTTCTTAAAATTCACAAACACCACACCAGCCGCTTTACGTGTTTGGTCACCATGTCAAATAACTCAATAAAATTTGTCAGGCACGACCTACGCTTTACAAAATCATGTTGGCTGTCCCGAATCAACTTATTCCTCTCTAGATGATTTTAAGACCTATTGCTTATAACGTTTTCCAACACTTTACCAAAACTGAAGTAAGGCTCACCGGTCTATAATTTACCAGAGTTGTCTTTACTGCCCTGGTTAAAAAAGGGGACAATATTACTGTAGACATTGACTACATAAAGGACAAAGCCAATGGCTCTGCCATTTCGTCACGAGCTTCCCAGAAAATCGGTCCGAGGATAAATTCCATCTGATGCAGGGGACTTACGAATTTTCACACTTGCCAGATTTGCTACCATCCCCTCCTTATGAATATCAATCCCATCTAGTCTAGTTGTCTGAATCCCAGTTTTCTCCTCGACAACATTGTATTTTTTCCAGTTGTGAATACTGACGAAAAAGATGAATTTAGCACTTCCCATTTCCTCGGATCTACACGCACACCTTCACACTACTCTGTTTGTTTGGCCCTCATGTGTCTCTCATCGTTCTTTCTTTTCCCTGATTTCCCTATCGAAACCATTAGCGTTTTCGTTGATCGTATCTGCCAACGATTTTACATGTCACCTCTTCGGTCTTCTTCACTCTCTCTTTCGACCTTCCCTGATTAACTTGTAAGTCATAAGCGCCCCATGTGAGCATTCATGTCTCACCCAAACATAACTCTTCTTCCTCTTGACAAGATATTCAACTTCTTTAGCAATCTACAGGTCCCTCTCACGACCTCATCTTCCCTGCCTGGCAGATGCAGACTTATCAACGACAGGCAGTAGCGTTTCCTTGAATAAGCGCCACATTTCAATTCTGTTCATTCCCTGCAGTTTCCTTCCCTATCCGATGCAGCCTAAATCTTATCTAATTGCATCATAATTGACTTCCACCAGCAATAATTCTTGCCCTGCGGTGCGTTAAAGACGCCCATAACAACTATCCTGTTAAGCTGGCTCCAATCCAGAATTATCTTATCTATCCTTTCCTCTGCATCTCTCTAAGTATTCGGAGGCCTGCAGAAAACTCACAAAAGGGTGAACTATTCTTTCCTCTTTCTATCCTCAGCCCATACTGCCTCTGTAGACTAGTCCACAAATATATTTTTTGCAACCATAAAACTGTCCTTGACTAACAACTCCACACCTCACCTTTTCTTTTACTATATTTTCTGTTCTTACTGAAACATCTATATACCGGAAACTGCAATAACTATTTCAGTCACTGCTCTAACCATGTCTCCAAACTGTCCACAACATCGAATTCCAGGTAATAACCCATGCGGCAAGTTTACCCACATAATTTTAGATGCTCCTGGCGTTGAATGAGACACACTACAAACCACCTTCCTGCTTGCTGGTGAACTCGAGCGACCTTGAAGCCTCATTTCTGACCTCAATACTCCCAAACACTTGGATACTGGAACGACAACTTAGGTTTACATCACCATGCTGAATTAGTTTAAACCCACCCGAAAATCATTAGCAAATTCCCCCTCACCGCCCACACCCCCGCCCCGGATATTGGTACCCCACTGGTTCAAGTACAGTCCATCCTATTTGTGGAGGTCCCACCTACTCCAGAATAAGCCCGAATTACACAGATATCCTAAACCCTCCCTCAGCACCATCCATGGTAACATGTGTTCAACTCCTCTCTCCCACATTTCCTCGCCTTGCGAGCACGTGGCACGGGCAACAAACCAGAGATAACAAATGTTTGTTCTCGCACTGATCTTCCACACTAGCTACTTGAATTTCTGCCTTAAATCCCGATCCCTTTTCCCACCTGTATTGTTAGTGTCAATGTGTACCACGACTTTGAACTGCTCCACCGACCCCTCAACTATCCCAAAAGCACGATCCGAGACATCACAGCCCCTTGCACCTGTGAGGCAACACAAGAACCATGAGTCTCTCGTTCCCACAGAACCTCTTACGGTGCCCCCCCAACTATGGAGTACTCAATGATGAATGCTGTGCTCACGTTCGCCCTTCCTTTCTGAGCAACATGGACCGACTCAGTGCCAGAGACCATTACTCCATGGCTTACCCCGGTAAGTCGTCCCCTGCAACAGTGTACAAAAAAATATACGTGTTATTGAGGCAAACGGACAGAGAGGTTCCCTGCACAGCCTGCCGGTTCCCTTTCCGTCCCCTGACTAACTCCCTCTAACTCCTCTCAATTACCCCATCTGCCTCCGGAATGATCTGAAGTTCATCCAGCTCGAGCTTCAGCTCCAGCTCCCTTACACGATTTTCGTGGAGCTGTGGTTGTGTGTACTTCCTGCAGAACAAGTCAACAGTGACACTCGTGGAGACACTTCCCTCCCACATTCTGAAGGAGCGACATTTAACTGTCCTAACCGCCGTTGCCACTATTTTATATACACAAAGCGATTGTACAAAAATAAATAATACAATAGAAATGAATTACCACTGGATTCTGTCGCACATAACATCTTTTTCTTTGGTTAGAAGAGGAGAATGGGAAAGACACACTGCATCAGTAGTGTTTCGGGTATTGCAACAACCCAAATATATTACTTCAGTTAGTCAGAAAGCCCGTGTCTGCACCTGCTCAGCCTGCGCTCTGCTTTTTCACGACGTAACTTTTTAAATCAGCCATTCACATTCGCATCAGCCGTCCCGTCGATACTCCATCTCCTCCTGCTGGTGAAACCAAAATAGAGGGTTTCGATGCTCAAGGAATGTTTTAAATCAGTGTGACCTTCCAGATAGCCCCCCAGTTGACACTCCCGCACTTCCTGCAGCTGAAACAAAAATTTGTGATTAGTAGAAGTGTTCATTTAAAAATGCCAAGTAGCAGAGTGATCTATTTTATTGTCTGTCTTCGTGTTGAAAAAAATTGAGCTGATGAGAGACAGATTCTGCCCCAAACCCAGGTCGACAGGGCAAAGTGGTGACCGGCGCTGGAGATGAGGAATTGGCTATAAATCACTCAATTTTTGATTAAATCTCTGGGTTCTCCACTCTGAGCGGGCCTCGGAATAATTTATTTATCTCCCTTTGTCCCTCTCACTCCTTATCTCCACCACAGTCTAACAGGGTCCACCCCTCTCTCCTTCCTCTTTCTACTAGCATACTCTATTTCACTGCTCCTCCTGTCTCCGTTCTCATTCACTTTTTGTCTGTCTTGCAGTCTCTACACCCTAATCTCCATCTCTCCAAACATCTCTTCCTCGAATCCTTACTCACCTTCCGTTGCCAGAGCGAGAAATTGTGATATGGCGCAACAGGCCACTGCTCAGGTAATAGTATGGGGCCTGGGATAAATGCCCTTGCAGGGGAACGCAGTGGATGTTTGAACACTGCCAGTTACGGGCGGTAAATGCAATGATGATACCCTAGGCTGTGGCTAGGTTTAAAGAGTGGGGTTTGGAAAAACACGCTGTTGCACATGGAAAATATAGCATGGAAATATTGTCTCTTACTCAGGAAACAGAATGGGGATCGGGTCAAAGGCCATTTCCAGGATATTCAGTGGGGAAGGCTTCGCAGACAAGCGCTCAGGATAGGGAGCTTCTGGGGTGAGCGTGTCAGTTGGGGAGAGTACGGGGCAATGAGTTTGACAGGTGACCTTACGGGAGTGTAGGGTGATGGTTGGTGAGTGCGCTTGACGGTGGGGTTTGTGTTTGGGAAGTGAGGGTGTGTGGAGAACTGGAAAGTATTGAAACAGACTGAGGAAGTCAGAGTGAGGTAGCGATAAGACAGCGGGGGTCTGAGTTTAAGGTGGTCAGACTGACAATGATGGATTGAGTGTGAAGGGGTCAAGGTGATATTGAAGGAGTGAGTGGGAGGGAGTCAGGGTGATGACAGAGAATGTGAGGCGGTCAGGGGTGAAGGTAAGGGAGTGGGAGTGAGAGCTGAAAATGTGTTGCTGGAAAAGCGCAGCAGGTCAGGCAGCATCCAGGGAACAGGAGAATCGACGTTTCGGGCATAAGTCCTTCTTCAGGAAGGGAGTGAGAGGGTCACGGTGACGTGAATGAGGGAGGGTAAGAGGGTCATAGTGACAGTGACAGTGTGAGTGTGGGGGTTTCAGTGTGAAAGTGATGCAGTGAGTGTGAAGTGGATAGGGTGACAGTAAGTATGAGGGGGACAGGGTGAAAGTTAGGATATGGTGATGATTGTGTGAGGCAAACTGAGAGGGAGTGACTGTGACAGTAGGGGAGTGAGTCGGAGGGAGTGTGGAACGAGGGATTTAAGAGAGAAAGCGTGAAGGAGTGATTGAGAAAGAGAAGGAGGGAGGGATGAAGGGCACCATATTAAGAGTGAAGGAGGGAGTGAAGGTGCAATGTGAGCGGGAGGCCGTGAGCAAGGGAACCAGAGAGGAATGTAGTAAGACGTATGAAGTTGAAAGCGTGTGATGTATCTCTTGGAGAGAGTGAATGCTGCTCTGACTTGAGTTATTACAGTCAATCGTGTATCCTGAGTGCCCTGGAAAATTGAAAATCTGCAGCATTTGCCTGTGGAATGGATACATGAGTTGGTTATTTTTTGATAACAATTGGAAATTAAATTAGCCAATTGGTTTAAATTATGCCACAGGATACTATGCTCAATCAAATGTGAATTTGTTGATTTGCCAACATCGAACCAATGACGTGATGCGATGTTGGGCATATGAAATGGGATTTTAAAATTGAAAACAGAGTAATTGCTATCAATAAGAAATCGAAGAAATTTGGAAACATCAAATGTAACTTTTCAGGTGAAACATTTTCGCAGTAAAAGAAACAAGATGACCCAGGAAGACCTTCACCTCTAAGAAAGAAAGTCTGCAAAGACGACGGCCTCTGTATTGTTTTGAACTTAAGTTGATATAATTTGATAACGATTTAGTAGAAAAAACATGTTATTATCGAGTTGGAATGCAGGTAATACACAGTCAAGAGAAATCGCAAGGAGAAGGTGGGGAGACTTAGAGTTGTGTATAGTTGTTGTTTAATGTTCACTTTTAGAGTTAAAAGAAAATTGATGTTATTTTCTTTATATAAAGGAATTTTAGAGTTCGTTGTCCTTCATATTTGAACACATTACGAGGCGCAGTGAGCTCTTCTCGGCATTTGGTTTAATTAACGTCAGGGTTTACTGCCGAACTGGAACATATGTGAGACAGAGAGGGCGGAAGAAAGGGAATGACGGAGCGACCGACACCGAAAGGGAGTGAGGGAACCAGCGAAACGGAAGTGAGTGAGTGAGCGAGTAAGACCGGAGAGTAGATTGAGTGGGACCACTGTCTGTTACTCAGGCAACAGAGTGTGAATATGAATTAGAAGACATTTCTATCGGAGTAACTGGGGAAGGGTTAGTAGGCCAGTGCTTAGAGTAGGGAGTGTGCAGGAGTGTGAGCGTGAAGGCTAGCAAGTGTGCAGGAGAGTGGGTGGGACGGTGGGGGAGCGTCCGGGCAAGTGAGCATGATGGTGAGGGACTGTGCAGGGGAGTAAGCATGATGGTGAATGATTGTGCTGCAGATTGACTGTGGCAGGGATGATTGTGCAAGTCAATGCGTGTGATTGTGGGGGGGGTGTGCTGGCTAGTGATCGTGACAGTAGGCGAATGTGCGGGGGAGTGAGCGTGACAGCGATGAAATGTGTGGGAGAGTGAGCGTGCGCTGGATTGAGCATAACAGTTGGGGAGTGATCGTGAATATTGGATGAGTGTTTGAGACATTGTGTGTGATAGGACTGATTGTGCAATTGAATGAATGTGATGGTGAGGGAATGATCGTGATAGTGGGTGAATGTGTGAGGGAGTGAGTGTGATGGTGGGGAACTGAGGTGGGGAGAGAACGTGATGGGGAGAGGTAATCGGAGGAGTGCGCATAACATTTGGGGTGTGTTTGGGAGAGTGAGTGCGACAGTGAATGTGTATGGGGCAGTGAGTATGACGGTGTGGGCGTGTATGAGGGAGTGAGCGTGATGATGTGGGAGTGTGTGGAGGAGTGAGCTTGATGGTGATGGACTGCACAGGGGTAATCGTGATGGTGGGTGATTGTGTGTCTGAGTGATATTTTTGGTGGGGTCAGTATGCCTGATGATGGGGAAAGTGCGCAGTAGCGTGCTCCATCTCACCTGGTCTCCCACCGTCCCTCCCTCCTTCCGTTATGGTCTCACTTCGCCTCTTCCTTCACCATCTTGCACACTCGTTCACTCCCGCCCACCTGGTATTGCTGTCTCCTCTTTCACTCCTACACTGACTCGCTTCTATCCCCTTCCATCGAGGTCGCTTCATCACAACCTCCTGTTCTGGCTCGCTTATTCACTCCCTCCATACCAGTCTCAATCTCTCGCTTCTGCCTTCCAATACTCTTGGTCTCGTTTGCACATTCACTCCCTACCTACTGGCCTCACTCGCACACTCGCTCACTGCCTCCCTGCTGATTTTGCTTGCTCCCACCATCTCCGTTCTCACTCGCTCCCTCCCTCACACATGGACTCTGTCATTCCCTCCCAACAGAGCTCACTCAGTCGCTCACTCTCTCCCTTTCTCCCTGGTTCGCTCGCTGATTCCCTCCCTCCCTCAGTCCCGGGCTCGCTCACTCCATCCGTCCTCCCAGTTTTATTGTTTCCCTTCCGCCCTCCTGGTCTCACTCGTTTATTCCCTTTATCCATCCATCCTGGTCTCGTTGGCACTGACGTTCTCACACTCCTGGTCTCTCTTGCTCCCTCCGTTCCAGTATTGATTGTTCCGTCCACACTACTTCATTCCCTGGCTCGCTCCGTCCTTCCGCCTGGTCATGCTTGCTCCCTCCATCACTCCCAGTCTCATTCACTCCCTTCCTCCCTGCATCTCGGCTTGTCTTGCTTGCTTGCACGATACCTTTCTTACGGTTTCACTTGTTCGATCACTCCCTCGCACCCTCCCAGACTTGCTCACTCATTCCTTCTCTCCCTCCCCCTCCTGTATCACTCGTTCATTCCTTCCTCTCTTGGTCTTGTACATTCACTCCCATCGTCCCTTCCGGTCGCATTTGCTCGCTCCCTCATACCTTCATCTTGCTCTCGCTTGCTTGCTTCCTCCCTCCATGAACAGTCATACTCGCTCACTTCCTCCTTTGCGGTCTGAATCGCTCGCTTGCTCACTCCTTCCCTCTGGACTCGTTCACTTGCTCATTCATTGCATCCATACTGGTCTCGTTCAGTTGTTCCTTGCCTTGGTCCTTCCCGATGTCACCCATTTTCTAACTCCCTCATCATTTCCCTTCGCTCTATCCCGGTCTTTCTCACTCACTCACTCCTGTCATCCCCGCCTTGATCTCTCACGCTCGCGCTCGCTCCCTCGACTCCTTCTTTTCTGGATCATTTGCTCACTCTGTCCATCCGCTCTTTCATGATCGCCTGCTCTGTCCATCCCTCCCAGTCTCGTTCCCACGCTTCATCCCTCCTCATCTCGTGAACTCACCTCCTCCCTCTGCCCTCCGGGTCTCGCTCACTTATTCCCTCCTACACTCCCAGTCACAGTTGCTCACTCCGTCACTGCTGGTCTCACGTGCTCCCTCTCTGCCTCCATCCCTATTGTTCTCATTCCCTCGCTCCCTGCCTCCATCCTTTCTGGTCTTGCTTGTTCACTCCCTCTCTATCTCGCTACATCACCATCTCAGTTTTTTGCTGAGTCCCAATCTCGCTCGCTCCATCTGTGTCTCCCAATCTGGGTAGCCCACTCCCTTTATCCTCATATTGCTCATGCAAGGACATTCCCTCCCTTCCAGTTTTGCTCGCGCCCTCGCTCCCTATCTACCTCACTGTCTTTCTCACACACTCTCTCCCGTGTCGCTTGATTCCTCCTTCCCAGTCTCACTCGATTCCTCTCTCCTGGTCTTGCTTGCTCGTGTACTCCTTTCCTGCCAGGCTTGCACGCTCGCTCCTCCACTCTGTAACTGCCGTTCTCACGTACTCACTCGCTCCTGTCCTCCCAGATTGACTTGGTCACTCTTGCCTCCTGGTCGTGCAGGCTTACTCAAACACTTCCTCCCGATCCCACGTGATCGCTCACTCTCACCCGCCAGGTCTCACCAAATGCTTGCTTGCCATCTCCCTTTCGTCCTCGCTCGCTCCCTCCCTCCTGGTAAAAACAATGACTGCAGATGCTGGAAACCAGATTCTGGATCAATGGTGCTGGAAGAGCACAGCAGTTCAGGCAGCATCGAGGAGCTTCAGCAAAATCGACGTTTCGGGCAAAAGCCCTTCATCAGGAATAAAGGCAGAGAGCCTGAAGCGTGGAGAGATAAGCTCGGGGAGGGTGGGGGTGGGTCGAGAGTAGCATAGAGTACAATGGATGAGTGGGGGAGGAGATGCAGGTGTTGGGAGGAGAGGGTGGAGTGGATAGTTGAAAAAGGAGCTAGGTAGGTCGGACAAGTCCGGACAAGTCAAGGGGACTGGAAGTTTGAAACTAGGATGAGGTGGGGGAAGGGGAAATGAGGAAGCTGTTGAAGTCCACATTGATGCCCTGGGGTTGAAGTGTTCCAAGGCGGAAGATGAGGCGTTCTTCCTCCAGGCGTCTGGCGGTGAGGGAGCGGCGGTGAAGGAGGCCCAGGACCTCCTTGTCCTCGGCAGAGTGGGAGGTGGAGTTGAAATGATGGGCCACGGGCGGTTTTGGTTGATTGGTGCGGGTGACTCGGAGATGTTTCCTAAAGCGCTCTGCTAGGAGGCGCCCAGTCTCCCCAATGTCGAGGAGACCGCATCGGGAGCAACGGATACAATAAATGATATTAGTGGATGTGCAGGTAAAATTCTGATGGATGTGGAAGGCTCCTTTCGGGCCTTGGATAGAGGTGAGGTAGGAGGTGTGCGTGCAGGTTTTGCAATTCCTGCGGTGGCAGGCAAAGGGGCCAGGATGGGAGGTGGGTTGAAGGGATGCGAGGACCTGACCAGGTAGTCACGGAGGGAACGGTCTTTGCGGAAGGTGGAAAGGGGTGGGGAGGGAAACATATCCCTGGTGGTGGGGTCTTTTTGGAGGTGGCGGAAATGTCGGCGGATGATTTGGTTTATGCGGAGGTGTGTAGGGTGGAAGGTGAGCACCAGGGGCGTTCTGTCCTTGTTACGGTTGGAGGGGTGGGGTCTGAGGGCAGAGTTGCGGGATGTGGACGAGATGCGTTGGAGGGCATCTGTAACCACGTGGGAAGGGAAATTGCGGTCTCTAAAGAAGGAGGCCATCTGGTGTGTTCCCTCCTGGTCTCGCTTCCTTCCTTCCTTCAAGGTTTCACACCCTCTGTCACTCCATCCCTGTGTCTCTCACTCTCTCACTTGCACTCTCTCACCCGGTCCCGCTTATTCACTCACATACTCCCGGTCTCACTGATCTCTCGGCCTCTCTCTCACAGTCTCACTTGTTGCTTACTCTGTGTTGGTCTTGACCGAGCACTCGCTCCTTCCCTCCCTCGCTCGTTGTCCCCCTCCCTCCTGGTCACTCTTGCTTGCTCACTAACTCTTGGTTTCATTTGTTCAATCTCTCACGAGGTCCCTCCCAGTCTTGATCGCCAGATTGGTATCTCCAGATTTCACCCACTCACTCCTTCTCTCCCGATCTCACATGTTCTCTTGCTCCCTCGCTCACACCCTCCCGCCTGGTCTAGGTCACTAACTGGCAATATCCCTCCCTTTTGATCTTGCTTACTCCCTCACTCCCTCCCTCACGGGTTTGCTTGATTGCTACATGCGTAATGGTCTCGTTCGCTCAGTCCCTCCATATCTCCCGGTCTCGCTCAATTGTTCACACTGTCATTCCCTGTCACACTTGTTGCCTCTGTGTCTCGTGGTAGCACTTGCTCCCTTCCTCCCTCAATCACACCTGATCTCACTCCCTCTATGCTGGCCTCATGCAATTGCTAGATCCCTCTTTTCCAATCTCCCTTGCTCTTTCTCTCTCCCTCCCTACATTCTCGTCTCAATAAACTGCTCCTTTCCTCCCTTCCACCAGATTTCAGTCGCCCAATCATTCTCACCCTGCCGTTGCTGCTTGTAGTTTTCTCCAAGGAAAAAGTGAGGACTGCAGATGCTAGAGATCAGAGCTGAAAGTGTGTTGCTGGAAAAGCGCAGCAGGTCAGGTAACATCCAAGGAGCAGGAGAATCGACGTTTCGGGCATGAGCCCTTCTTCAGGAATGAGGAAAGTGTGCCCAGCAGGCTAAGATAAAAGGTAGGCAGGAGGGACTTGGGGAGGAGCGTTGAAAATGCGATAGGTGGAAAGAGGTTAAGGTGAGGATAAGGTAAGGGTGATAGGCCGGAGTGGGGGTGGGGGCGGAGAGGTCAGGAAGAAGATTGCAGGTTAGGACGGTGGTGCTGATTTCGAGGGTTGGGACTGAGACCAGGTGGGGAGAGGGGAAATGAGGACACTGGAGAAATCTGAGTTCATCCCTTGTGGTTGGAGGGTACCTAGGCGGAAGGTGAGGCGCTCTTCCTCCAGCCGTCGTGTTGCTATCATCTGGAGATGGAGGAGTCCAATGATCTGCATGTCCTTGGTGGAGTGGGAGGGGGAGTTGAAGTGTTGAGCCACGAGCTGGTTGGGTTGGTTGGTCCGGGTGTCCCAGAGATGTTCTCTGAAGCTTTCCACAAGTAGGCGGCCTGTCCCCCAATGTAGAGGAGGCCACCTCGAGTGCAGCGAATGCAGTAAATAATGTGTGTGGAGGTGCAGGTGAATTTGTGGCGGATATGGAAGGTTCCCCTCCAAGTCCCCAAGGCATCCTTCCATATCCACTACAAATTCATCATTTACTGCATCCGCTGCACCCGAGGTGGCCTCCTCTATATTGGGGAGACAGGCCGCCGACTTGCTGAACATTTCAGAGAACATCTCTGGGACACCCGGACTAACCAACCCAACCACCTTGTGGCTCAACACTTCAACTCCCCCTCCCACTCCACCAAGGACATGCAGATCATTAGATTCCTCCATTGCCAGACGATAGCAACACGACGGCTGGAGGAAGAGCGTCTCATCTTCCGCCTAGGAACCCTCCAACCACAAGGGATGAACTCAGATTTCTCCAGTTTCCTCATTTCCCCTCCCCACCTTGTCTCAGTCCCAACCCTCGAACTCAGCACCACCTTCCTAACCTGCAATCTTCTTCCAGACCTCTCCGCCGCCACACCCACTCCAGCCTAGGACCCTCACCTTATCACCCTCACCTTAACCTCCTTCCACCTATCGCATTTCCAACCCCCCTCCCCCAAGTCCCTCCTCCCTACCTTTTACCTTAGCCAGCTTGGCACACTTTCCTCATTCCTGAAGAAGGGCTCATGCCCGAAATGTCGATTCTCCTGCTCCTTGGATGCTGCCTGAACTGCTGCGCGTTTCCAGGAACACATTTTCAACTATAGTTTTCTCCACACTGTTCTCCCATGCTCCCTCGTTGCCTCCCTCCCGGTCTCGCTCGCTCACTCCCTTTCTTCCTCAATCATGGTCTTGCTTGTTCGTTCCCTCTCTCCATCCGTCCTGGCCTCGCTCACTCCCTTCAATCCTCCCTCCCTGCCTACTCGCGTTTTCCCACAATAATCGTGTTCCTCACTTTCTCCATCCCTGTCGCATTCTCTCCTGGTCTCACTCATTCATACCCACCCTCCCAGTCTCACTCATTCACGTGCCGGTTCCCTACTGATCTTGCTCACTCGCTCCCTGCATCCTTTGCTTCTGGTCTTGCTTGCTCGCTCACAGCCTCTCCACCTCATTCTCTCCCTGTCTTAGTGGTTTGCTCCATCCCAGTCTCATGTAATCCCTTCCATGCGTCCTGATGTTTCTGCCGAGCTCTCTCCCTGCTAGTCTCAATCACTCGCTTACCCCATCACCTCCCTTCTCGCTCGCTCATTACCTCCGCATCCAACACTGTCTCGAACCTCCCATCCTCCCTTCTCGTCTCACTCACGGGCTGCCTCCCTCCTACCGGGTTTCTCTCGCTCCTCCGATCCCTCCTCCCCTCGTTTGATTACTCCTTCACTCCTGGTCTCGCTCATTCCCACCCTCCTTCTTGTTCTTGTTCAATCACACCCACTCCTTACCTCTGTCCCAGTCCCCCTTGCTCGCTCTGTCCCTCCCTCCCGGTTTCACTTACTTGCTCGCTTCCTCCCACCTTGTCTCACTCGCTCCAAACATCTCACCCTCCCGATGTCGCTCGTTTGTTTCCTCCCTCCTGGTCTTGCTTACTCCCTCTCACCCTCCCCATGTCACACATTCGTTTCCTCCCTCCTGGTGTCGCTTACTCGCTCCCTTTCTCCCTCACTTTCTCGCTCCCTTCATTGTAGCCTCGCTTTCCCCTTCCCAAACTCCCCGTTTCACTCGCATGGTCCATCCCAGTCGTGCTCTCTCACACTCCTGGACTCACTCGCTCGATCTCTCCATCATTCCCTTTTTCGCTCGCTCACAACCTCTCTCTATTCATCACAATCTCGTCCCTCCACACCCCCCCCCCCCCCCATGGTCTCGCAAACATCTCCCTTCTTCCCACAGTTTTCACTCGTTCCCTCCATCTCTCCTTTCTTCATTTGCTCCCTCCCTCACTCCTGTCTCATTCGCTCCCAACCTCTCTCCAGGTCGAGCTCGATCAGAGACAACCTCCATCTGTGTCTCTCTCCCATCCTCCCTGTCTCCCAGTATTACTCACTCAATCAGAATCTCCCTTCCAGTCTCGCTTCATCGTTATCTTCATACTGGTCTTGCTCTCTCGCTCCCACCTTCCCCATGTCAATTTCTCACTCCAGCCCTCAACCTCTCGTTCACTCGCTCCCTACTTCCCTCGCAGTCATAATCGCTAGCTTACTTAAACACAGTCTCTCTAATTCGCTCACTCGCTCGCCCCCTCCATCTCTATCTTGCTCACTGGTTTCCACACTCCTGAACTTTCCTGCTCACTTGTGTCCTCCCATTCTCACTCGCTCACTCGCTTCTACCAGGTTTCCCTTGATCTCTCTTTCCCGTTTGTTTTTTCTCTCTCGCTCGTTCTCTCCCAAATTCCTCACTCACTCAATATCTCACTCATTTGCCTCGTCACTGCCTTCAAGCCTTGTTTGTTCGCTCGGTTCCTTCCTCCCGGTATCACTTGTTTGATAACTCCCACCTTCCCTCCAGGTCACGTTTGCTCACGCCATCCATCACTGCCTCCCAAACTCATCTGCTTGCTCCCTCCCTGCTTCACACACCCTAGTCCTGCTCTCGCAGTCGCTACCTCCCTCCCTCCATCCTGGTCTCACTCTCTTAAGCATTTCCTCCATCTCTCCCAGTGTCGCTCACTCTCTCACTCCCTCCCATCATCCATGTATCACTCGCATGCTGCCTCCCTCCCTCCTGTGCTCACTCGATCTCATCCATCCCTCCGAGTCTCGCTCTTCTGCACCCACCTTCTCGATTTCTTTATCTTTTGCTGGCTGTCTCCTTCCCACCTTCCTAGTCTTGCTCACTCGCTCCCTCAATCGCTAACGCAATCACTCACTCTGTCCCATAATTGAGGTCACACTTGCTCGGCCCCTCCATCCCGGTCTCGCTTGCTAACTCCCGCCCTACCAGTTTAACCCACTTCCTCACTCCCTCGTTCCCTCCCTTGAGTGCTCGCTTGCTCCCTCCTGGTCTGGCCAGCATTTCCGAGGTACTACTCCTCAGATCGATCACTCCCTTTCTCCTTGTCTCGTTTGCTAACTCCCTCTCTCCTTATTTCGCTTCCTCTCTTGTCTCTCGTTTTTCCTCGCTCCCTCCATCCTTCCCGCTGTCATTCGCTAACTCCTTCCCTCCAGTTCTCCCTCGTTTGCTCCATAAATTTCCCGTGGTCTTGCCCCTTCACTCTCTTCCTTATTCCTGTCACACTCCTTCCCTCCCTCCTGGTCTACCTCGTTCCCTTCCGCCCTCCTGCATTTGCTGGCTCGATGGCTCCTTCCGTCGTTCCCAGTCTGGGTCACTTAATCCCTCAATTCCGCACTTGCTCGCTAAATTCCTCCCTCCCTGTGTCAATTGCTCACACCCTTCCATCGGGTCTCCCGCGCTCTCTCCCTCCATCCTGTTTTTTTTTCTCGTTTGATCCCTCTCTCCCACCCTCCTGGACCTGTTCACTCAATCGGTCCCTCCCTCCCTTGAGGTCTCACTAATTCCCTCACTCCCTCCTGATATCGCTCACTCCCTCTCCCCTGTCTCGTTTGCTACATCCCTCTCTCCTTGCTTCGCTTGCTGTCTGGCGACTGGACTTACTCGCTCCCTTCATCATTCCCGCTGTCATTCCTTAATTCCTTCCCTCCACGACTTGCTCATTTGCTCCATAAATCTCCCTTTGTCCCAGTCATTCACTCTCAACCTCATTTCTACTCACACTCACTCCTTGCGTCTGGTTCTCGCTCGTTCCCTTCCACCCTGCTGCACTTGCTCGCTCGATCGCTCCACCCCCTCACCTGCCCAGTCTCGGCCGCTCACTCCCTCATTGCCGGCCTTGTTCGTTCCATCCCACCTTCCTTCCTCGTCTTGAACACTTACACCCTCATTCCCAGTCTTGCTCGCTCCATCTGTCCCATTCTTCCTCGCAGGTTCACTCCCTCCCTGTGTCACTCGCTCACTCCCTTCCACTGCGTCTGCCTCATTATCTCAGTCCCTCCTGTTTTTTTTTTCTCGCTCGGTCTCTCTCTCCCACTCTCCTGGACTTGCTCACTCAATCAGTCCCTCCATGCGTTGTGGTCTCGCTCGTTCCTCACTCCCTCCTGATCTCGCCCACTGCCTACTTCCTTCCCTGTTTCCCTCGCTCCCTTCTCCTGTCTCCCTTGCTCAGCTCCCTTCCTCCCTCATGGCCTGCCACGCTTGCTCGCATTCTCGATCCCTCCAACCTGGTCTCACTCGCTTCCTCTCTCCCTCACTCCTGGTCTGGCTCATTCGATCGCTCCCTCCTCCCTGTCTCGCTCGTTCCCATCCACCCTCCTTATCTCGCTCGCTCCCCACTTCCCTCCCTGTCTTGCTTGGTCACTCCCTCCTCCTTGTCTCCCTTGTTCGCTCCCTCATTCCCTTTGGAACTGGTTCATTCACTCGCACTGTCACTCCCTCTATCCCGGTCTGATTCACCCCTTCCCTCCCTGCGTTGTTCACTCCAGTCATCCCGTCTCGCTCCCTCCCTCCCGGCCTCGGTCACTCCCTCCCTACCAGTTTCACTCACGTGCTTCTGCCGTCCCTTCCAACTGATCACTCCCTCTCATGCCATCTCAGTCAGTAATTCACTCTCTGTCTTTCACACTGTCTTCTTCAGTCTGCATCGCTTTTTCACAGTTCCACACACGCCCTCATTTTATCACCTTCAATCCACCATCATCACATAGAAACTCCCACACTCTCCAGGTCACTCCCTCGCATACTCACACACCTTCACGCTCAACCCTCCAGATACTCCCTCACCATTACGTGCACTGACCACCCACTCTCTCATCGTCATGCACACTCTGCCTCCACACTCCCCCACATACTCCCTTGATCACTCCCAGCACACTTGCACAACCTCAATCAGTCCCATATATACTCCCTCACTATCACATTCACTCAAAAGCACAGTCCCGCACAGTTACGCTCATTCCCTACACGTCATCAGACAATCTTGCTCAGTCCACTACACACTCGCCCACCGTCAAGCTCCGTCTGTCTCACAGTCACCCACCATCACGTTCACTCTCACACACTACTCCAACGTGACGCTGCCTTCCCTGCAGACATCCCCACCGTCACGCTCAATCCCCCGCATACTCCCCGACATATTCTCCCAGCACCCTTCCATACCTTGACGCTCAATCCCCCACACACTCCCCCACCATCACACTCACACCCTTGCACACTTCCCGCTATCACGCTGACTCCCTCGCTCAACCTCTTTGCTGTGTACTGTTCTGCGATCTCTTCCGCAGTTTTGCCTTCGAAATAACCCTTGACCCCATCCCCACTGAGTAACATACTGTGGGTCCCATACAATCTGTTCAATGTATAGTTAACTTTTGTGCCTCCCCGATCCACAGGTTATTGTGACACATGCATACTTATCCCCCACTAACGGTTAATGTTCTCATACCCTTTGTGTCCCCTACTCACGGCAGTAACCCAAGCCCAACACTATTACGGTAAAAACACAACTACACAACTGAGACTACAGAACCTGCTGTCTTTCCAAAACGATGGCCTCAAACTCCACACGTCCCTCTGTTCCCCTCGCAATGGAAGGTGATAGTGGGTTGAAGGCAGAGATGTTTGAAGTGAGTGTTACTTGGAGTTTCAGACTGCAAGACAGGAGAGGGTGCGATGGAGAATTGGGAAAATTGTGAATTAGTGTGTCCAAATGGGAGGAGAGAGACAGACTGACCGTGTGAGAGTGGGAAGGATATATGAAGGGAGAAGGACAAAGTGAGAGAGGCTGAATTCTGCCGAAGCTAGGTCTGCCCAACTGTGAATGCAAGAACAGCGTGACTTAATTCCAACCCCTGAGCTCGAGCCCGGACCTCTCCTCTTGCCTGAGAATCAGGATTTGGGGATAGGTCTGTCTCTCTCAAGCTCAGCTTCTTCAACACAGAGACAAACGACAATACTGTTCACTCTGCTACTAGGCATTTTTTTAATGAATATTTTTATCGTTTACAAATTGAAATGACAGGTACAGATAGACAGACACAGACATAGAGCAACAGCCTTTGCTCACTGCCCCCTGCATTGAGAGAAACATTGACAAATATTCCTGTATACCCTATGGAATAAGGTCAGACAGACCAGCACGACCCTCTGCAAGTTGCCATACCGGCAGGCTGCTTCACTGCTGAAACATTGAACTAAAATGAGAAAATCCCGGACGGACCGATTAATGAGACAATTTGATTGAACGATAATTTTGAGTAAAGGCATATTTCAGCACATTCTTCATCTGCTGCCTGAACTTAGTCTGGGTCACGGCATAAATCGCAGTGTTTGTGCAGCAACTGAGGAGCTGTAGCATGAAGCCCAATTCCAGCACAAACCAATCTCTCTATACAGCGTCATACCCAAAATCATACATTCGGCCCCATAAAGAATACACCATGAACGTTGACCATAACAGGATGAAATTGGCCGAGATCACAAACAGTAAATTGATGGATTGTTTTCGATTTTTCATTTCTGTGTCACGCTGAGAGTCACCACTGGTGTGAGCCCGGAGTCTCCTGCGGGCTCTGCTGCTCACTAAAACGTGTCTGACGGTGAAAACATTGAGCAGCAGAATTAGGAGAAATGGAAGAGCTGTGTTTAGAATATAATGGAGGAACTCGACAGTGACCCAGATGATTGACATTTGGACACTGTATGTTCCTTCACAAAACCAGGGGACGTTTTCCAGCAGATACCAAGCTGACAACATAAAGTACCAGGAAATGTTCTTTACACAGCTAAGCACAGTCACTGTTCCCAGGACCACAGCCGCCGTTTTCTCACTGCAATATTTTGTTTTCAGCTTCGGGCAACAAATGGCAACAAATCTATCAAAGGTGAACGAGACAGTGAACCATACAGAACAGTCAGTGGTTGCATAGAGTAGAATGGCGTGGATATTGCACATGGGGATGGACATCATGAAATAAAACTGGTCGCGAAAAACAATGGGGACGTGTCTCAATAGCAGGTCGAGAATAATGACCAGTAAATCCGCCATTGCCATGGCCCCCAGGTAACGTCTGATACATGGAGACAATCCACAATCTTTATAAAGCAGGACATAGATCGTCACTACATTAACTGTGAGGAAGGAAAACAAAGAAATTATACATCAGCCTGCAGGTAACGTTACCAGTTTGATTGAGAACAGCGAGAGATTTTCAAATGTTTAACTGTATTCAGACATTCGTTGATGTAATGGGAGTTGAAGTACAAAATGAGAAGGTCTGAATTACTTACAAAAATATGACGTAAATTGCACGAAACTCCCTCACTCAGTACACAGACAAACATCCTTAAGAATAGAAAGTTTCTGGAGCATTCCCACACACTTGATCAGTGGACAGGCGACTCAGGTCAATTCATTACAATTCATAATTCTGAGGGTGAAACCATTGCTGTCTTGAAGGATTCCCTTCCAAATTACTTGTAACACACAACGGTTAGGAATTTCTGTTTTTTAGTCTAACTTGTGGTCGGTTCTCTTTCGTGAAGAAATATAACTGCAGGGAAAACGTATTCAGCCCTATAGCTGTCCGAGGGCACTTAGAAACAGTGTCCCCTTCTCCCTGCAATGCCAGCTCTTCCCTCGGTATCTTTTTTTTGCAAGTCACTGAAGTTCCCCCATTCACTAACAATATTAGTTCTCAAATGTTACGGTGAGTGTCGGTTTAATAATGTTCCAGGGAATGTCGGGTACAAAATATTCTGGGGAATATCGGTTGCAGAATGTTCCGAGGAATGTCGGGTATAGAATGCAATTACGATGCGGTTAGGCAAAATTTAGGAAGCATAGGCTGGGGAAGGAAACTGCAGGGGTGGGTACATTAGAAATGTGGACTTACTCAAGGAAATGCTCCTGAGTGTACGATGTACGTATGTACCTGTCAGGCAGAGAGGAAGCTGTAGAACGCGGGAACCGTGTTTTACGAAGGAGGTGGAATCCCTGCTCAAGAGGAAGAAGAAGGCTTATGTTTGGCTGAGATGTGAATGCTCAGTTAGGGCGCTTAATTGTTATAAGGTAGCCAGGAAAGACCAAAAGAGAGAGCTCAGAAGAGCCAGGAGGAAACATGAGAAGTTGTTGGTGGATAGGATCTGGGTAAACCCAAAGGCTTTCTATAGGTATTTAAGGAATAAATGAATGACGAGAGTAAGATTAGGGCCAATCAAGCATAGTAGTGGGAAGTTGTGTGTGGAGTCAGAGGAGATAGTGGAAGCACTAAATGAATATCTTTCGACAGCATTCATTCTAGTAAACGACAATGTTGTCGAGGAGAATACTGAGATGAAGGCTACAAGACTAGGTGTGATTGAGTTTCACAAAGAAGAGGTATTAGAAATCCTGTAGAGTTTGAAAATAGATAAGTCCCCTGGGCCGGATCGGATTTATCCCAGGATCCTCTGGGAAGTCAGGGAGGAGATTGCCGAGCCTTTGGCATTGATCTTTAAATCGTCATTGTCTACAGGAATAGCGTCAGAAGACTGAATGATAACAAATGAGGTTCCCTTGTTCAATAAGAGGAGTAGAGTCAACCCTGGTAATTATAGACCAGTGAGCCTTACTTCAGTTGAAGTAAAGCGTTGGAAAATGTCATAAGAGATAGGCTTTATAACCATCTAGAAAATAATAATTTGATTAGCGATGGTCAGCGCGGTTTTGTGAAGGGTAGGTTGTGCCTCACAAACCTTAGTGATTTCATTGAGAAGGTGACCAAACAGGTAGATGAGAGTAAACCGGTTTACGTGGAGTATAAGGATTTCAGCAACGCATTCAATAAGGTTCCACACAGTAGGCTATTTTACAAAATGTGCAGGAATGGGATTGTGGGAGATATAGTAGTTTGGATCAGTTATTGACTTGCTGAAAGAAGACAGAGAGTGGTGGTTGATGGGAAATATTCATCCTGGAGTCCAGTTTTTAATGGTGTACCGCAAGGGTCGGTGTTGTATCCACTGCTGTTCGTCATTTTAATAAACGACCTGGATGAGGGCGTAGAAGGATGGGTTAGTAAATTTGCTTTCGACACTAAGGTGGGTGGAGTTGTGGACAGTGATGAAGGATGTCGTAGGTTACAGAGGGACATAGATAAGCTGTAGAGTTGGGCTGAAAGTTGGAAAATGGAGTTTAATGCGGACAAGCGCGATGTGATTCACTTTGGGTGGAGTAACCGGAATGCAAAGTTCTGGGCTAATGGTAAGATTGTTGGTAGTGTAGATGAGCAGAGAGATCTCATTTACACAGATCTTTAAAAGTTGCCATCCACGTTGACAGGGCTGTTAAGAAGGCATACAGAGTTTTAGCTTTTATTAATAGAGGGATCGAGTTCCGAAACCATGAGGTTATGTTACAGCTGTACAAAACTCTGGTGCAGCCGCACTTGGAGTATTGTGTACAGTTCTGGTCACCGCATATTAAGAAGGATGTGGAAGCTTTGGAAATGGTGCAGAGGGGATTTACTAGGATGTTGCCTGGTATAGAGGGAAGGTCTTACGAGGAAAGGCTGTGGCACGTGAGGCTGTTTTCGTTGAAAAGAAGAAGGTTGAAAGGTGACTTAATGGAGACATATAATCAGAAGGTTAGATGGGGTGGACTGGGAGAGCCTTATTGTGACGGCGAGCACGAGTGGGCATAGCTTTAAATTGAGGGGTGATAGACATTTGACAGATTTCATAGGAAGTTTCTTTACTCAGAGAGTAGTAAGGGTATGGAATACTTTGACTGCAAAAGTAGTAGGATCGCCAACTTTAAGTCATCATTGGATAAGCACATGGATGTATATGAAATAGTGTATGTTAGATTGTGCAGGTCGAGGCAATATTGAGGGCCGAAGGGCCTATACTGCGCTGTAATGTTCAATGTTTTATTTTCCAGAGGATGCCAGTTACAGAATATTCGGGCGAATTTCAGGTGTAGAATTTTCCGGGATGTATCAGGTAGAGAATGTTTCAGAAAATGCTGGTTAGAGAATTTTCCATATAATATCGATGAGAGAATGTCCTGGGAAATGTGACGTACAGAATATTCCATGGAATGTTTGCTATAAAAAGTACCTACCAATGTCGGGGACAGAATGTCCTTGAGAGCGTTGGATTTAGAATATTCCGTGGATTGTTAGTTATGTAATGTCGGGGAAAGAATGGTCCGTAAAGTGTCGGGTATAGAATGTTCCAGGGATGTCGGGTATAGAATGTTCTGGGAAATTTCGGGTGCAGACATTCTGAGGATTGCCGGTGATAGAATGTTCTGGGAATGTCGGGTACAGAGTGACCAGGAGTATGTCGGTTGTAATGTGTTCCAGAGAATGTCGGGTGCAGAATGTTAAAGGGAATTTCGATAAATGATATTCCAGGGAAGGGCAGATGTGGAATGTTCCGAGGAATGGCAGGTACACAATGTTCCAGAGAATACGGAATAGAATATTCAGATACGTCATGTACAAGATGTCCTGGTGAATGTCGGTTTCGGAACGTTTTGGGGAATGTTGGATATGGAATGTTTCAGAGAATGTCAGGTGTAGAATATGAGAGAGTCATAAACACACACAGGCAAACGCCCTTTGTCAATCAACCTTGGTGAGACCCATTGAGCCTCACAATAGGAATCTCTCTCCAAACTCAACTCAACTGCTACTTTGTGCACAAAAAGAAGAAAATTAAAACAATGCATCGACCATTTGATTACGATCATCTTTGCTGTTGTACAGATGCCATTTCTTATTCGAGATTTCTCCCACGGCTTTTTTTTCACGCTTATATAACACTACCAGCTCTAAAATGTTCTGGACATTTTTCCCAATTTTGGTCATCCTTTAGTCATGTCTCTTTAATGGCATGAAATAGTATCCGTATAGCACAATGTGTTTTAAGTATATAACACACATACAGCTCAAGTGCATTTCGTTCAGTTTTTAATCCATTATTCCCTGCTCCATTTTCACCGTCATTCCTCGTATTGACTGGTCAGGAAACAGTCAGACATCGTCATCCACACAGAATCAGACCTGATCAAGAAGGTATCATGTAGTCCCAGCACCATCCCTTAGAATATCCTCTCACAAAGGCAGGATAAACAACCAGTGGTGGGGGCACTGTGGGAAACAGTTCAAGAAAGCATTTGCCTCAAGTCCCAAAAATTCATTCCAGACGTCGGAAAATGTCATGGTAACAGGTCTAGAAATCACCGGATGTTGGACATCTACTGCCCTCCATAGCACCACGCAGTGCTAATTGAATTTGACTCGATGTTGGAAAGAAATCAAAAGAAGCACTGAGAGAGATAAGGACACAGAACGTACTCTGGGTGCGGGCTTCAATTGCCATCACCAGCAGTATCTGCACAGGCCCACCACTGACTGGGCATAGCGAGGCCTCAAAGACAGAGCAGCCAGACTGTGGGAAGTGATGGATGAACCAAAAAGAGGGAAAGATTCCCACCCAACTACTTGTCACAGATGTATCCGTTCCCCAGCTGTATCTGTGGAATCACCCTGCACAGAGTCCTGGTGGAGGGAAAGATTCAGCCTCATTTTGAAGATACCAGTCACTTTTTAACTTGGCACAGAGACCACAGAGAAGTACGACACAATGCAGGCCGTTCAGCTCTCGATGTTATGTCTACCTTTCATCCTAATCACAGATCAGGTGAACTTATATCTCCTTCATTGTACAATCTTCCATGTACCTTTCCAAGAGTCGCTTGAATGTCCCTCGTGTATCTGACTCTGCTACCACTGCTGGCAGTGAATTCCACGCACTCACCACTCTGTGTAATGAAATTACTTCTGACGTCTCCCCCCCAAAATCCTCAAATTACTTGAAAATTATGTCTCTTCGTGATAGACATTTCCCCCGTGATAAAGTTTCTTGCTCTCCACTCTATTTCTGCCTCTCAACATCTTGTACGTCTCTATCAAGTCACCTCGCATCCTTCTTTGCTCCAATGAGAAAAGCCTTAGGTCCCTCAAATGTTCCACATAAGACATGCTATCCAGTCCTGGCAGCATCCTTAAAAATCTCCTCTATACCCTCTCTAAAGCTTCCACATATTTCCTGTCATTTGGCAATTTTGAGGGGTCTTGTGACATGGACAAGAAGTTCTCTCTGTTCCTCCACACATTCAAGAATCCTATCTTGAACCCTGCATTCTGCATTCATTCCTACCTTTCAAAGTGAATGACTTCATATTTTTCCAGTTGGAACTCCATCTGCCACTTCTCCGCCCCCGTTCTGAATCTTGACAATGTCCTGATGCAAGCAACAACAGCCCTTCACAATATCCACAAGTCCCCCAATCTTCTTTTCATCGGCAAACATCACGTCACAACTTTCCACTTCTACATTTAAATCATTTATAAAAAATCAGGAGAAGCAGAAGTCGGTGAATCGAATCCTTTGGAACGCCTCTGGTCACTGAACTCCATGATAAGTATCTTCCACGTAGTTTGTCTTCAAGATACAAGTTAATTCTATATCCACACATCCAGAATTCCCTTTGTCCCTTGGATCCTTACTTTCTTCGGTTGCCAACTGTGGGGAATCTTTTCAAAAGCCTTGCTAAAATCTATTAACACCACATCGACTGCTCTACTTTCCTCAATGTGTTTTGTTACATGCATTAAAAGTTTCAGAAAGGTTCTGAGGCGTGGTCTGCTCCTCACAAAACCATGCTGACTATTTCTAATCAAACTATGGTTTTCCAAGTTATATGCCGCTTCTCCTGTGAACTAGGGCATACTTTTCGAGGACAGAGCAAATGGAATCTTGGCAACCATGACGCATTGAAAGCTATCAGCACCTGCAGCATCATTGGATTTCCCTCCGTCATAAAGGCAGAAACGGGCTGTTCACCAATAGTTGCAAAATGTTCAGCATCACTCACAGCTACCCCTATCCCGAAGCAGGATATTAAGCCTATTAAGAGGTTTTCACAGGGCCAAAATGAGGTTATTCAGCAATTCGCGATTGTTACTCAGCAATTTGATCAAATCTTTGAAACTCTCATGTCTGTTATTCATGAATTTAAAGAGAACATTCAGCCTTACCAAGCTGTGACACAAGAGCACAGGAAGGATTGTTTACTGAGACTGAAGCAGGACTAAGTTTGGTCTATTTAGTCTTTATCATATTCTCTGAAATTAAAATCCACAATATATGAATCTTCAACTATTTGCAACTTATATCGAAGGTTTAGACAAAGAGGACAGATGTGTTGTAACTAATTTCTCAATGACCCTAAGGCAGGCAGGAAACGAACTAATTAAGAGGAGGAAGGGAATCGGTAAATAGATAAGGAATGCATAACAACTTCACAGATGGGATATAACACGGGTAATTGTGAAGTTGCAATTTTTTCTGGAAAAACAATAAGCTGTATTTTACATAAATGGAGAAGTTACAGGACTTAGTGTGAAATCATTGTTATGAAGCTGCAGAGGTACTGTATCTTACAGAGAGTTAAAAGCGAGCAAAGACTGCCTGACACAGCATACAGTGTTCTGAACAAGGTAATAATGAAAACAAAAATATTGGAAACCAATATTACAACATTGTTACTGTGGAACACAAAAACAAATTCAAATTCGGCCAGTAAGTTTAAATTACACCATAAGATGGCAACATCCATCCAAATGTAAATATAATATTTTTACAATATTAAAACCATTGAAACGATCCGATGGTTTGACGCGCAAATAAAGACATTTTCAACAAGTAGATTGATAACTGCAAAGCCACAAACAATTGCAGACTGCCAGCAGAAAAAAACTCTCTGAAAGGTATCTGGTTATAAGACGTTTGCGCAGAAGAACATCAAAAAGACGACAGAGAAAAATCTGCAGAAAAAATGCAAAGCAATTCGACAGCTGACTAGTTTTCGAATGTTGAATTTTCTTTCTAAATCTTTATCGGAATATTATTATTGGACTTGGACTTGAGAATGGGTGGAAACGATACATTTGTGAGAATGGATTTGTAACTAGTTGTTGGTTTTAATATTCTCTTCCGGAATTAAACAGTAAATTTGTAATTTTTTACTTTAAAAAGTGACCTCTGACATCAGTCTTTGCCTTGCGAACTTTGCTGGTTTAAAATAGAAGGGTTTACACTGTGCTGTAACTGTGTTCACTGGAGGGTTCACTCTGATCCGTTCAGACATTGGAAGTGTTGCTCCCTGATGGTCTCAGTTGCCCGTTGCTCTCAGTACACACAAAGTATTTTGATTGGGTTGGTTGATGATGGGGAGTCCTACGTGGACTGGCTTTATTTGAGAGATCTGTTACTCTTTGTATCTGGAGATCCGCAGACAATGGGGATGACTGGTTCGGAATGAACAGATTGTGTTTTCTGCCAGGATATTGGGTATACACCAACATGAACGTATTGTGCACAGAAATACTGTAAATATATGAAATGAGATTTCTTTCAGTACTTCTCCCTCTCCCTATTGGTATGTACACCATTGAGAATCGCGCTTTATGATAAAAAAAAGATATACCCTGCAGCTCCCTGCTGCGCGAGAGGGAATTGCAAAAACCTCATCTACCATTCGGAATGGTTTTCCAACAAGTTTCTTCATGGAGGACTGGTAAGGAAGCTTAGATCATGTAGAATGGAGTAAGGACCAACTATTGGATAATGAACTCGTTCGAAGGTAGAAGACAGAGTGTTGTGGTGGCGGCTTACTTTTCAGACTGCAGACTGGTTATTTGTTGTGCCACAAGGTTCGATGCTGAGCGCTGCTTTTCGTTTATAGAAATTGTTTGGATATGAACATAGGATGTCTGAGAAGTAAGGGGTGTATGTGTGCGTGTTGCGAGGGTATGTGTAGTTGTGTGGGCGTGGATTCACGGGTAAATGCATGTGTGTTGGTACCGGAGAAATTGTGTTGTCATATATGTGTTTGGATGTGATGATGTGCGTGTATGGATGTGTGCATGTGTGGATGTGTTCATGAAAGTGCGTGTGTGTGTGCGTCTGTATGTGTGGGGGTGAAGGTGTGTGGGTGTTCGAGTGGATATAAAGGGTTATGTGTTTGGATTTGTACGTGTGGCAGAATGTGAGTGTGTGGGTGCGTTTCTGGGATTGTGTGAATGTGTGAGTGTATGTGTTTGCGTGTGTGAGGGTGTGTGTGTGAGTGCGTGTGTCGGTTTGTCAGTGTGTGTAGCGGTGTGCGTTTGGGGGGCATGTGTGGGTATGTGTGGATGTGTGCATGTGTGGATGCGTATGTGTGTGGATATGTACGTGTATCGCTGTGTGTATTAAAAATATGTGAATGTGTTTGTGAACAAGTAAGTCTGTGTGAATGTATGTGTGGGGTTGTGTGTGTATACGTGTCTGGGACTGTGTAGGCATGTATGCATCTCTGGGTGTGTGGGTGTGAGCTTGGTCGTGGTGGATGTGGGTTTGTGTTTACATGTATGGGTGTTTGGGTTTTTCGGATATGTGTGTGCTTGGGGAGTGGCTGTAAGGATGTGTTTGTGAGGTTGTGTGTGCGTGCGTGGTAATACCTATTAAAGTACGTGTGTGGGGGTGTCGGAGAGTGTGTGTGCTGTGTGTATGTTTGGGTGTGAGGGTGTGTGTATGGATGTCTATTTGGATATGCAGCTGTGTGGGAGTTTGAGTTGGTACAATGCATTGTGTGTGTGGTTTTGTGTGTGTGTATCTGAATGTGGGTGTGTTTTAGAGTGCATGTGTGGGATAGCATGAATATGAGCATTTGGGTGTGTGTTTGTGCAGGTTAGCGTGTGTGTGCATTGGTGTCTGGTTTGTGTGCATGTGTGTGTGAGAGAGTCTGTATGTGTGTATATTTGTGTGTGCCGGTCTCTGTGTTTGGTGTGTGTGGGAGATTGTGGATTTGTGTGTGGGTGTGAATGTGGATGTAATGGGGTGTTTGTGGGTACATAATGGTATCATTGTTGGTAAGTGTGGGTGTGGGTTGTGTACCTTGGTGTGTGTATGCTTATTGTGTGTGTATATCGGTGTGTGGTTATGCAGATATGTGTGCGTAGGTATGTGCAGGGATGTGTGTCTGGGTTGATGTGTGCCGAGTATACGTGTGTGTGTGGGTTTGTTTGTCAATATGTGTGGGTGTGTAAGGATGTGTGTCTTGGTGAACGTCGTTGTGTGTGTGCCTCAGCGGATGTGCAGGTGGATGTGTGTGTGTGCTTGCGTGCATGTGTGTGTCTGGGTGCCGTATTTCAGTGAGGGTGTTGTGTGCGTGGGTGCGTTTAGAGTGAGGGTATGTGCATGCGTGCGATGGTGTGGGTGTGTGCATGTGTGTGTGGTTCTGTGTGTACGTTTGCGTGCGTGTGTGCGGGTATGTGTAGCTGTGAGGGCGTGCGCTTCTGTGGGTTTAAGGACGTGTGTTCTTGTGGGCATTAGTGGCGGGGCTGTGCATGCGTATTCGTTTGAAATGATGTGGGTTGTTTGTGTCTGTTCATGTGTATGTGAGTGGGTGTGTCTGGGTACTTCGGTGTGTGTGTGCATGTATATGTAAGTGTTTGGGGGTGGGTGTGCGTGTTTGAGGAATTGTTGTACCAGTTTGCGTGGGTGTGTGTGGATGCCTATGTGGGTGTGTGTGGTTTTGTGGGTTCGTCTATGTGCGAGTGTTTCTTGGTGTGTATTGGTTCATGTGTGTGATTGTGAGAGTGTGTGGGTGATTGTGAGTGAGTGTGGCGGTGTGCTTGTGGGTGTAGATGTGCAGGTGTGTGTAGGCATGTGTGGGTGTGTGTGGATGTGAGTATGCATGTGCGTGTGTCCACGAGGGAGCGTGCATGTTTCTGTGTGACAGTGCATGCGTGTGTGTGCGTAAGACAGCATGGGTGTGATTGTGTATGCTTGTGCGGGTGTTCCTGGGTATGTGTGTTCGCCTCTATGTAGGCATGAAGATGTGTGTTTGTGTTTGTCAAAATGGTTGAATGTGACCAGAGGTGTTCCACTGGGATCCGGGTTGTGTCTATTGCATTTGATATACATACATTATCTCCAGGAATGGATAGGTGATCTGATTAACAAGTTTGCAGATGACACAAAGATTGATGGAGTACCAGATAGCGAAGGGGGCGCAGAATATAGAAGGATTGGAGAGTCGGGCAGAGAAATGGCAAATGGCAGTCCGTGCAAATGCGAGGTGATGCATTTTGGAAGATCCAAGTGTGGAGCGCACTACATGTAAATGGAAGAGCCTTGGGGAAAATTGATATCCATAGAGATGTGATTGTTCAGGTCTATTATACCTGAAGGTGGCAACTCACGTCAATAGAGTGGTCAAGAAGGCATACAGCATACCTTCCTTCATTGGACGGGGTATTGAGTACTCGAGTTGATAGGTTATGTTACAGTTGTATAGGACTTTGCCTTTTCCACACTTTGAATACTGCATAGAGTTCTGAGCGCCACATTACCAGAAGGATGTGGATTGTTTGGAGAGGGTGCAGAAGAGATTCAACAGATTGTTGCCTGGTATGGAAAGTGCTACCTCTGAAGAGTGGTTGAGTTAGATTAGAATTATGTTCATTCGAAACATGGAGCTTGGGGTTGGGGGGACCTAATTGGTGTCTACAAAATCATGTGAATTATAGACAGGAAGGATAGCAAGAAACTTTCGCCCAGAGTGTGGAACTCATTTTGTAGGGGTCACTAGTTGAAAGTTAGAGGGCAAAAGTTTAAGGCAGATATACGTGAAAAGACCTTTACACAGAGGGTGGTGGGTGTGTGGAACGCGTTGTCAGTGGAGTTGGTAGAGGCAGGAATGATAGCATCACTTATGATGTATCGAGATAGATAAATGAATGTGTAGGGAACAGAAGGATACCGATCATTAGAGAATAGGAACCGTTTCAGCGGAGGAGCTGGATCTGTGCAATTTTGGAGGGCCTGTAATTTTCTTTGTTTTTTAAACTTTGAATATCGCACATGGAACCAGGCAGCACAGTAAAGACCCTTCGACACACGATGTTTTTCGAAGCATTTATTCTAATGTAAGACCAACCTATACTACAGACCCCTCAATTTACTGTTGTCCACGTGTTTGTCAAGCAGTCGGTTAAGTGTCCCTAATGTCTCTGATATTTACTACCATCGCTGGCAGTGCATTCCGCACACCTACCATTCTCTGCATAAAAAATCTATCTCTGACATCTCCCCGAAACCTTCCTCCGATCACCTTAAAATTTTTATGCTTCCTGACAGCCATTTCTGGCTGTTTACTCCATCTATATCTCTCATTATCTTGTACATCTATATCAAGCCATCTCTTTTCCTTCTTCTCTCCAGTCTGAAAAGCCCTAGCTCAATCAACCTCTCTTCAGAAGACAACCCCTCCAATCCAAGCATCATCCTGTTAAATCTCTTCTACATACTCTTTCATATAATTACATTCTTCCAAATAATGAGGCGACCTGAACAGGACACAATATACCAAGTGTAGTCGAACCAGGGTTTTATAGAGCTTCAGCAAAACTTTATAACTGTTAACGCCAATCTCCCTGTTTATGCAAGCCAAAACAACATATGCCTTCTGAACAACCTTTTCAGCTTGGGTGGCAAATCTGAGGGATCTATGTACGTGGACCCCAACATCCCGCTTTCTCCACACTGCCAAAAATCATGTTTTAAATACTTAATTCAGCATTCAAATTTGACTTTTAAAATGGATCACTTCACATTTATCCAGGTTGAACACCATTTGTCACATTTCAGCCCACCTCTGCATTCTGTCAATGTATTGTTGTAGCCTACAACAACCCTCGAAGCCATTTTCAGCAACACCGATGTTTGCATCTTCGGCAAACATACTAACTCACCGTTCCACTTCGTCACTCAATTCATTTATAAAAACTACAAACAGCAGGGGACAAAGAACAGATCCTTGCGGGCCACCACTGGTCACCGAAGTCCGGGTGGAATAATTTCCATCCACGACTATTCGTGGTCTCCTTTTGGCCAGCCAATTCTGTATCCAGAGAACTAAATTTCCCCGTATCGCTCATCTCCTAACATTCAGAATGAAAGATTCTTTTTTTAAGTGTTGGTGTGTGTGTGTGTTTATGTGTGTTATTGTTTGTATGTGTGTGTGGTTGTGTGTGCCTCCTGGTTTGTGTGGGGGTTAGACGGTGGGCGGGTTTGTGTGACAGTGTGAGAGTGTCTGTGGGTGTGTGTGTGTTGGTGTGGGTGTGGATATAATGGCGTGAATTTGTGTGTGGGTGTCTGTGTGGGTAGGAATAGTTAGGTGGTCTTTGTGGATGTATGGTTGCGTGGGTGCGTGTGAAGCTGTGCGTAGGCGTGTGCAGGGGTGAGTGTGGATCTAAGGCTGTGTGTGTATCAGTGTGTGGGCATGTATTCATGTGGGACCGTGTTTGGATGTGAGGGCGTGTGTGTCTGTGTGTGTGCTTGTGTGTATGGTGGCAGTGTGTGGAGGAGTGTGTATGGGTGAGTGTCCATGTGCTTTGGTGTGTTTTTGTTGGGTACGGGTCAGGATACGCGTGTGAGTGACGGTATGTCAGTGTGAGGTTTTATGTGTTGGTTTGCAGTTGTGTATTTGGGTGAGTGTGTGTGTGAATAAAGGAGAAAGAAAATTACAGCAGTGGAACAGACTCTTCGTTCCTCCAAGCCTGCACCAATCCAGATCCTCTGTCTCACCTTGTCACTCATTTTCCACGGACCTGTATCCCTCTGCTCCCTGCTCATTGATGAATCTGCGTTGATTCCAGCATCTGCAGACCTCACTTTCTCCATTGATGAATCTGTCTAGTTGCATTTTACATGCTGCTATCGTACCGGCCTCTACCATCTCCCACTGGCATCGCGTTCCAGATACAACCACGTTCTTTTTTAATAAGCTTTTCACCCATATTTGCTGTAAACCTTTCCCCTTATGTTGAACTCGTATTTGAGTTCCCCATCACCCCCCTCTCCGTTGAAAAAGAACCTTTCTTTTATGCACCCTGTTCATACCACTCATGGTTCCGTAGACCTAAATCAGGTTGCCCTTAAAGTCCATCTTTATAATGAAAATAATCCTGATCGAAAGAAACGTCCTTCCAAGCGAGCGCACTCCATACCAGGTAAGATTCTATTGAACCTCCTCTGAACACTCTCCAAAGCAACCGCATCCTTCTGCTGATGTGTTGACCAAATCTACGTAATATTCCAAATGTTGACGAACCAAAGTCCTATACAATTAACATTAACTACCACGTCTTGTAATCAATTACCCCTCCGATTAAAGAGAGAATGCCGTATGCTGTCTTGACCACACTGCAGACCTGCGTTGTCACTTTCAGGGTAACATTAGAGCTTAGCACTCAGATTTCTCTGCAAATCAATTTTCCCCAAATTTACCGTGTAGTTCGCTCTAGAATTGGATGTTCCAAAATGCATCACCACACATTTTCCCAGAGTAAATTCCATCAGCTATTTCTCATTCCAACTCTACATTCTATCAATATTCTATTGCATTCTCGAACAGACCTCTTCACGATCTACATCTCCAACAATCTTAGTGTCATCTGTAAACTTGGTGTTCAGACAACCTAAACATTCGCCCAGATCATTTATATATAGCAACAATGGGCCCAGAATGGATCCCTGTGGAACACTACTGGTCACAATTCTCCATTTTAAGAAACTCCCTGCAACTACAACTCTCTGTCTTCTGTCGTCGAGTCAGTTCCCCGCCCATCAACAAAGGTTCACTGTGGACCCCATGCAACTACACTTGCTCCATCAGCATACCATGGAGACTCTTATCAAACTCCTTACCTATGTCCATGTGCATGACATCTACTCAACAGTCAACTTTGTTACTTTCTCAAAACAAATTCTGCTGTGTTGGTAAGACACGTCCTTCCTTCCTCAAAAGGATGGTGCTTAACACGGATAAACCCAATTTCTACCAAATGTCAATAGGTCCTATCGCTCAGTAACTTGCACAGCAGCTTCCCTACCACTGACGTCAGGTACATCGTTCTATAATAATCTGAATTATCCTTGCTACCTTTCTTCAAGAAGGGGACAACGTTACCAGTTCTCCAGGCTTCCGGGGCATCAACCGTATTCAAGAATTCTGGAAATTTATCAGTTAAGTTCGTAGTTATTTCCTCTCACGCTTCACACAATAAGCCTGGATACGTCCCAGTCGGACCTGGTGACCTGTCCATCTAAATGCCTTTTAGAATATTCAATGCTTCCCCTCTTCTAATCTGCTGACTTTATTAGATTGAGGTGTGTGTGTGTGCACTTGTGGTTGTGTGTATATTTTTGTGTGCGTATGCGTGTGAGAATGTGATTGTGTGGTGTGTGAGGGTGTGTGTGGTTGTGAGGGTGTATGTGTGAGAGAGGGTGATACGGTGTGTTCTTGAGAAGGCAGGGACCCACAGTGATACAACCCTGAGAAATCCCAGATACACAGAGATACAAACCTGAGAATGTCCGAACCCACAATGACACAACCGTCAGATTAGGATGACAGGGCGGCGCAACATCGAGGGCTTAAGTACCTGTACTGCGCTGTAATGTTCTAAAAGAAAAGAATATCCAAACCCACGGAGAAACAACCCTGAGAAGGCCCAGACCTCACTGATACACACAGCCAGAATGCCCAGACCCACAGAGACCCAGCACTCCAAAGGCCCGGACACAAAAAGTTACAGATCCGAGAAGGCCCATAGCCATGGTCACACAACACTGAGAAGGCATGGATCCACGTTGACAAAAATCTTAGAAGCCCCTAACAAAAGAAACACAACTTTGCGAAGTCAGTGATCCACAGAGACACAGCCCCAAGTAGGCCTGGAACGCAGGGACAAAACCCGGACAAGGCTCAGGATTAACACGCACACTATCCTGACAAGGCCCGGACTAAAAAGACGCAACCCTGAGATGCCCGAACAAACAGAGACACACACCTCACAAGGCCTGCACCTTCAGAGACTGAACGCTAACAAGGCCTGGGCCAACAAAGACAGAACCCCCAAATGGCCTGGACCCTTCAAAACACAATCATGTGAAGGCATGGGACAACAGAGACAGAAACCCAAAATGACCTGGACCCATTGAAACACAATCCTGAGAAGGACCGGAGACACAGAAACACAAACCTGAGAATGTTTGGATCCTCAGATTCACAACGCTCAGACGGCCCAAATAAACAGATGCACAATCCCTCGACGGGCCGGACCCACGATGTCAAACCCTGATAAGTCCTGGGCCCTCAGGGTCTCAATTCTGAGAAGATACCGAAACCCATTGACACAACACTGAAATACCCTGCACTTTTAGAGACATAATTCAGAGAAGACCCGGACCTACAGAGACAAAAAGCTAAGATGGACGGGCCCGACAGAATCACAACCCTAAGACCACCAGTCACAAAATGGAGGACCAGCACAGGCTTGAACATCGACCTCACGGTGCCCTTTTCTGGGTAAGGCCCAGTCTGTCCCGACCAACTTCACGCACTTGAGCTTGTTACAAACTCACAAGGTTTCAGGTTCCCTCTCCTGGCAAATATCGGATTGGCCTTCCTGGGAGTCACCTCAAGGAAAGCAACAGGATTGGGCGGTGTACCTAGCTGAGCACTCAGATCCTGTGTGGTGCACCTGGTCGGAGGTTTTAATCAACGTCTTCAACACCTCCCTCCTACAATCCAAACTCCTCAAAGCCCACCACCATCTCCACAACTGAGCAAGCACGTCGAGGGGTTAGTAATGAAGCACATCAACTCCAGTCTCTCAGTCTCCCGCTATAATTTGTTTACCGATGGAACTGGTCCACAGCAGATGCCGTATCCCTAGCCTTGCACTCATCTCTGGAATATCTGGACAATAAGGCCATCTGCGTTCGACTCCTGATCTTCGACTACAGGTCTATCATAAACACCATTATTCCCTCCAGACTGACCTCAAAATTCCGTTATTTTTGTCTCAGCTCTATTGTCTGAAACTGGATTCTCAGCTTGCTGATCGACAGACCATAATCAGTGAAGATGGGTAATTGCAACGCCTGTGAAGTGAAACTCAACACTGAAGCCCCCTAAGGATGCGTCCTCACCCCCATTACAGTCCATTTATACCCACGATTGCGTTGTCAAATTCCAAACGAAGATGGACTATAAGTTCGCTGATCTCACCAGCATATTAGAAGGGCGATAATAAAACCATTCAAAATACAAAGGGGAGATATAGGGCTCGGTGATGTGGTGGAATGAGAACAATCTCTCTCTCAACAGCAGCAAAACTGAAGACTAACCATTGACATCAGAAAGAAGGGACACAGTACATACCCCCATCTACATCAACTGAACTGAATTTCAAACGTGGACAGCATCACGTTCCCGGATGAACGATAACTGACAATCTGTCGGGGACTTCCGATGTTGATGCAATGGTGATCAAGGCACATTAACGTCTATTCTTCCTTGGGTATTTCAGGAAATCTTACATGTTAGTAAGGACCCTCACCAACGTCAAGTGATACATCCTTGAAAGGATCTCATTCCGGTACAAAACAGCATGGAATGGCAACTGCGCTGCCCAGTTTCGTTAGAATCTACAGAAGGTGATGAACAGAGTCCAGACCATCACAGAAGCAAAACTTCCATCCATGGACTCAATTTTTACAGCTCACTGCCACGGAAAAGATTCTAACCTCATCAAAGCCCCATTTCACTCCTGAAATGATTTCCTGCAACATTTTCCACCAGGCATGCGCTACTGAAGCTTGATTACATACACCAGAAGCTTTGTCCCAGCTGTGTTTAAACTGATGTATAGACCGTCTAGCCTCAAATAATGGTGATCTTCTTAATGTTACTCTTGCTTTGTGAATCTCATGTGCAGTCTTGACCTTGTGCGCCTCAGTCTATCTCAGCACGCTGTGATTTATATGTCTTTGTCTGATTTGATCTGGCGAGGCGATGGCCCAGCGGTATAATGTTAATCCAGCGATCCTGATAATGATGTGGGGAATATGTTTCGAATCCCGCCTTTGTTGGTGGTATAATTTGAAATCAGTTAATGTAAAAATTGAATTAGGAGTCCCGTGATGATCATGAATCCATTGTCCATTGCTGGGAGAAAAAGAAATATCGGATTCACTATCCTCCTTAATGGATGGAAACTGCAATCCTCACCAACAGATGACTGCATGCCCACAGCCATGCGTTTGACTCTGAAAAGCCGTCTGGGCGAATTAGGGATGGACAGTTTAGGCTGTCTCAGCGACCATTGGCCTCACCCCATGCATGATGAAGGAAAAAGGAATAATCTACCCCTTTTACTTGCAAAACAGAACTTTCCACTATACTGAGGCGCATATGATGCGCATAACCTAATTAAATCAGCCAGCAATGTTTGGAGAATGGACAGAGAGTGAGAAACTGATGCATGTTTCATAGATGGATGTGAGGATGCGCTTGGGAATAGCAAAAATAAAACAGTACCAGACCTAATATCCAAATAGGTAAATGCGTAAAGGAATGAAGGGTGGATGAGATTTTGTTGTGATTTCGGGTATGAGTTATGGAATGTCGACTCAGGTTTGCTTCTGCAGGTTTGAAACTGGGAGTGTCAGCAGCGGATTACTGAGAAATTGAAGACAGGGTTCCATAGCTCAAGATTCAAATAGCGTAAGGTATACTCTGGACGTGTTAGCAGTTACAATTATGCATGTACATGATGCAGTGGCAGGAATCAGCATATGGGCGAAGGAATGACAACAGTTGAGACATTTCATTTTCAGTCTCACAAATTGGCGAGGGATGGGGTGGAGTCTGAGGAAGGCAATGGAGTTTGTAAATGAATCAGAAGACATTATTTAATTAACGAATTCAGTGATACAATGAATCGTGGTTCACATCTGAAACTAAGTATATCAACATTGAGACCAATGAGGGACACTGCCGGAAACAAACAGCAAGACGAGACAGTGACAAACAAGATGGATGTAATAGTGGTTTTGGGAGAAAATGTCTGTATGCAGAGTTTCAGCACAGACAATAACAGTGGCCGGCTGAATACAGTCAATGAAAAGAACAGTATTATGGTCAAATAAGGTTATATATATATAATAACTGAACAGTGAGACGTACAAGAACACCAACGATAGCCAGGATAGGACAATAAAAAAAATGATAAGTGTATATTTGATCCAGCATGATGATGAACATTGATCATAATATTTAGAAACAACATTCATTGATAAACTCCTATCCATTGTAGGAAAATTCCAGTGTAATAATTTAGGTTCTGATCTCTCCTCCCCTATCTCCGGAGTTGCTGAACCCTGTTAGTGCTGTCGGAGATGTTCCTACTCATACTATGGGAAAACATACTGAACGGAGCCCATTTATCATTAAAAGATGTAAACCCTTCGCTGGGATAATTAGAATCCATGGATTCTGACATTAATCACAGTCACAGAACAAACAGGTTCAGTTAACACCTTCCTTACTTACTTTTCATATTATAATAAAAGGGAATATTACTCAGTCTGAATGGAATTGATGACGGTTGCTGAGGGTTACACCATAAATCTTTCATTCTTTTGTATCTTTCTTCATTGGACATGAGCGTAGTACCAGAACACGCTGGGGTTGTATCTGCTCTAGCCGGTTTATTACAGAAACAGCGATAAAATAACAGACCAGCTGCATAAAACGTCTGTTGAGGAAACATCGAAAGACCAGGAACCAGGTAAAATATTTGCTGCCCAGTGACTTTTTGCAATACTGCTCCGGTTGTTAAGTGCCCACTAATCAATTCCTTTCATGACAGAAAAATATCATTCAGAGCATTGACAAAGCTCTTCAAGACCAGGAGGAAGCAATTGTGTCTGTTACAGAGAGATAGGAGGAGGCCATTCAACCCACTATCGTCTATTTCGACTTGAATGTGGGAATAGCTGAAATGTTGGCCCATTTTACGAAGGGAATCATTCAAAACAATGATGCCGCTTTCCGGGGTGTTACTGAGAAGACACCTGTAGTTTAGTACCTGTTGTTTGTGTTTATGTAACTGAAAAGGGAGGGACCTCCATTCGACACAGTTTATCGTATGCTCACAATACATGAGTTTCACCCTCCTTTAATGATTTGGGCCCGTTATAGAGAGACAGTAGGAGAATATTCAGCCTCCCGAGTCTATTACAGAGCGACAGAAAGAGGCCATTCAGCCTCACAGGCCTGTTACAGATGGACAGGCGGTGGCTTTTCACGCTTCTTCTCCTATTACTGAACGATAGGAGGAGGCCATTTAACCACTTGGGCCAGTTGCACAGGGACAGGAGGAGGTCATTCAGTCTCTCAGGCATGTTACAGAGATGCTGGAGGAGGATTTTCAGACTTTCGGACACATTAAAGTTATCCAGCAGAAATCCATTCAGCTTCTTGAGACTCTTACACAGTAACGAATATTTTCAAAATTGCATGTAACATTTGACAACATCAAAACCAATGAAATGATCTCATGTTTTGTGTTATAAATTCGGATATTTTGAACCATTAAGATTAGAACTGCCAAGGACACCAATAAATATCGACTGTGAGCTGAAGAAAGGTACCTGATTGTGAGAAACTTTTGCAGCAGAACATCGAAACCGACCTGGAGAAAAATTAACGGAGAGAAACTCTACAAAGGAGAATGGATAAAGCTGACTGGTTTTGAAACTTAATTTTTATTTTGTGAAACTTAATCTTTTTTTAATCAGAGCAGTATTATGAATGACAAGTAGAAGAGAGGTTAAAGACAAAGGAGTTGGAAGTAATTGGTGTTTTCATGTTCTCTGCTGGACTTAAAGAATGAAATAGTTAAGCTTACTTTAAATAAAGACCTCTGAAATCGTTCTTTGCCTCTCGAATTTTAACTGGTTTCGGCACGTTGTGAGCTTCTCTGTGTGTCGGGTTTAAATTAGCAGAGTTGTTTACCCTTGTCGGAACAATTTGGAGACTTCCGTCGTGATTTGTACAGTTTTAGACAGATCTAACCTGAGGAGTGGATTGAGTTGAATAGTTTTGCATAACGAAAACGCCCAGTAGATTCAGACATTTGCCGGTTAGGGCCCCAGATCATTAAATAAATCATAGACGACACCATTCCTTTAACTTCAGTTTCTTGTGGTTGGTTAAATTAAAAGTGAGGGAAATGGCTCTTAAACTCGCTAAAGTGGTTAGGAGATTTGAAGATGATTCCCAAACTTGGTAAGACATTTTAAAAAGAATCGAAAAGATCATACTCTTAGAATATGCAAAGAGTTATGGTTGGGTTTAACAAAGGTCAAAAAGTAAAGCCGAAATTTTGAGGTCATTACTCATAAAACTACAGTGAAACAGGCAAGTGCGGTCGATTCGGAAAGAGAAAAACTTAAATTATATTTGAGGAAAATGGAGTGAGAAAACAATCAAGAGAGAGGAAAACGAGAGCGAGACAGAATGGGAAAGAGTGAGAGAACAGTGAGGGAAAAACAGAGAGTGACGAAAGGTTCTCAGCTGAGCAAAGACAGAGCGAAGAAAGGGAGGGTGAACAGGAGAGGAGTTTCTCAGCTGAGAAAAAAAAGAGAGAATTTGAATTTGAGAGGTTGCGACATTTTCAGCAAAAATCGAGTGAACGGGATGGAGACTAAAAGAAAAGGCATGTCCAATTATGTCAAAATTCTGCCACATTTGGACAAGAAAGATGTTAAAGCATTTTTAAAATTCATTTGAAAAAATGGCTAGGCAGATGGTGTGATCTGGTGATTTATGGGTAATGCCAGTTCAAATTAAACTGGCCGGTTGAACTTGTGTATCTTTGACACGCGGTCAGATGAGGGTTCAAGTGTTTATGAAGAGGTCGAACAGACTGTTTTAAGGGCTTTTGAATTCGTGCTAGAAGTGTATGGACCATGGTTCAGAAAAAATAACGAAGGAACCAGGTCTGAGCTACGTTGAGTTTGGAAGTATTCCTTGTCGTCATTTGGATACCTGGCTGCGGGCTTTAAAGATACATAGGACCTAAGAGGTTCGAAGAGACAGTTTTCTGCTGGAGCAATTTGAAAACTCGTTTGCAGAGGCGATAAGCATTCACGTGGAAGAATAGAAAGTTCAGGGTGAGAAGGGCTGCAGACTTAGCAGATTTCTGCATAAGACAATGTTGCAGACAGACTTTCGTCTTGTGAGAGATAAAAGTTGGGAGAAGATGAATTCTTAGAAACGGAACAAAGAGTAGAGAATACTGTAAGTGGTTTACGACAGGTTAAAGAAGCCCAGAGTGTGGAAAGTAGGTGAAAGGCCTTTGGTGTTTTCACTGCAATGGAGGGGTGCAGAGAAAATTAGTGTCGGTAGTTTCAGAAGGGCACTGGGAGAAGGTGTTTTCACTGCCAAAAGGTGGGACATGTAAAGTCACAGTACTGGTCGTTAAAGAAAGGCACAGTGGGAAAAGAAGCTAAGCCAGTTCCATCAGTGTGATTAGTGAAAGAAGCCCAATAAAGAGTCAAGGAGTTGCGGGAGAGTACACAGCCTCGGCAGGGGCTGGGTAAGGAGTTCGTACCTGATCTGTACAAAGATTTCGCCTCTGTGGGGAAATTTTACTCAGAAAGAACAGGGCAAGATGCTATAATCTTGAGAGATACAGACTATCACCTGTCGATGATATCAGAGATGAGTGAATTTGCACCATTTCGGATATTTTACCTGAGAGTGTGGTAATCCGTGGGATAGATGGACAGAAATTGAGCATCCCCCTTAAGATCAGGTTGGAGTGCTCACTCAAGACTGTGGAAGTAACCATAGGTGTGATTGACAGAGTGTCATATCCAGGGATCGCGTTTGGTCTTGCGAATGATTTAACAGAGTCTAACATGGGAGTGACACCCCTTGCTGTGGAAAAATCCAAGGAAGACCAAGAAACTGAGGAGTTAAAAGAAAATTTTTACGATATTTTCCCAAACTGTGTAGTAACCATATATCACTATCATTAGTCACAGCAAGAAGCAAAAACTAAAGAAGTAGATGAAGTAGTCGAATTTCTGTCAGGGGACACACTGTTTGACGTAAAGGTGCAGGGGAAACATGAACAGGCGGAAGGACAGAAAGACATATTTATTCGGAAAGGCAAGAAAGAAAGACGACGATAAAGGCTACAGTTGTGAATGCGTACTCAGAAAAGGAGGCGGAGGATACTCCTGAGTGTTATTCTGAAAGATAGAATCCGAAGTCAGAAGGGGTGACCACGGCAGGTTTCTGCAGATAATAAATGGGCAAAGTACACCAGTTCGTGTTGGCACTAGCACACACCCAGTAGGAGTTACGGGTAGCACATGAACTACCTGTAGGAGGGCATCTAAAAGTACGAAAGACTCAGGTAAGGTACAAAAACATTTTATGGCCCTGGAATGCACAAGGATGTGGTTAACTTCTGCAGTATGTGCTATACATGCGAAATGGTAGGTAAGCCACAGGAGGTAATAAAACTAGCACCTTTGATGCCAACTCCTGGATTTGAAGAGCCTTTCACGCGGATTATAATTAATTGTGTTGGTCCTCTCCAGGGAACTAAAATTGGGACCCAGTATTTGTTAACCATAATGAACGTGCCTGCCAGATTACCGGAGCCAAATCAATTTCTGAGTATCAATGCAAAAGGATGGTGATGGGGTTTGCAGCTTTCTTCACGCTGTATGGGCTGCCTTCAGAGATTCAGTCTAACCATGATAAATTCTTACTCTTGGCTGTTTAATGACGTTATGGATAGCTTAGATATGCAGCAATTTCAATCCAATGCATATCATCCTAAAGCCCAGGGACCATTAGAAAGGTGACTTTAGATCTTGAGGAACATGTTGAGTACATACTGTCAAAATTATCTGAAAGATTCGGATAAAGGTTTCCCATTCGAATTGTTTGCCATTAGCTATGCCCCAAACGAATCTAATCAGTTGACTTCCTTCGAGTTGATAATCGGGCATGAACTGAGACGCCATTTGGAATTAATTAAAGAGAAATTGACACGACCAAGGTCGGTAGGTTATGAATCAGAGGTGAGGGACAGATTACATCGAGTAGGTGAGTTAGTTTGACAGCACCTACAGAGGGAACAGCATAGAATGTTGGAAGTGGCAGATAAAAGCTCTGAGACTCGAACTGTTTTCCCGTGGGGGTAATGTGTTAATACTGTCAGCAGTGATAGGAGGTCCCTTCAAAGCCAGGTTTGGTGATTGCTATCGGATTGAGAAAAAGTTGAGTCAGGTGCACTATCTAGCAAAAATGCCAGACGGGAAGAAGCTGCATCGGATATGTCATGTGAACATGTTGACACAGTGTGGTACGAGAGAAAAACAACTGGAGAAAAACGTGTTACTTCCTGCCCCGCAAATTGTGCAGTCAAACATAGAACATAGAACATAGAACAATACAGCACAGAACAGGCCCTTCGGCCCACGATGTTGTGCCGAACACTTGTCCTAGCTTAAGCACCCATCCATGTACCTATCCAATTGCCGCTTAAAGGTCACCAACGATTCTGACTCTATCACTCCCACAGTCAGCGCATTTCATGCCCCCACCACTCTCTGGGTAAATAACCCACCCCTGACATCTCCCCTATACCTTCCACCCTTCACCTTAAATTTATGTCCCCTTGTAACACTCTGTTGTACCCGGGGAAAAAGTTTCTGACTGTCTACTCTATCTATTCCTCTGATCATCTTATAAGCCTCTATCAAGTCACCCCTAATCCTTCGCTGTCCCAACGAGAAAAGGCCTAGCACTCTGAACCTATCCTCGTACGACCTATTCTCCATTCCAGGCAACAACCTGGTAAATCTTCTCTGCACCCTCTCCAAAGCTTCCACATCTTTCCTAAAGTGAGGCGACCAGAACTGCACACAGTACTCCAACTGTGGCCTAACCAAAGTCCTGTACAGTTGCAACATCACTTCACGACTCTTGAATTCAATCCCTCTGCTAATGAACGCTAATACACCATAGGCCTTCTTACAAGCTCTATCCATCAGAGTGGCAACTTTCAAAGATCTATGAACATAGACCCCAAAATCACTCTGTTCCTCCACCTCACTAAGAACCCTACCGTTAACCCTGTATTCTGCATTCTTATTTGTCTTTCCAAAATGGACAACCTCACACTTGGCAGGGTTAAACTCCACCTGCCACTCCTCTGCCCAGCTCTGCATCATATCTAAGTCCCTTTGCAGCCGACAACAGCCCTCCTCACTATCCACAACTCCACCAATCTTCGTATCATCAGCAAATTTACTGACCCACCCTTCGACGCCCTCATCCAAGTCATTAATAAAAAATACAAACAGCAGTGGACCCAGAACTGATCCCTGCGGAACTCCACTTGTAACTGGGCTCCAGGCTGAATATTTACCATCTACCACCACTCTCTGACTTCGACCGGTTAGCCAGTTTTCTATCCAATTGGCCAAATTTCCCTCTATCCCATGCCTCCTGACTTTCCGCATAAGCTTACCATGGGAAACCTTATCAAATTTAGATGTGTTCGTTTTGTGCTTCAAATACGTCAAAAAGAAGTCCTGGAGGAGTTTGATAGGTTAGTAAGCGATCTGTCTCAGAAGCATAGAACGCAGTTGGAAGGTTTGTTACTGCAGTGTGATGACATTTGCAGGAATCAGATTGGGAGGACTAATGCTCTTGTGCATGAAGTAGACGTTGGGAATACAGCCAGAGCATATGGACTTCGCAGATTGTTTTAGTTACCAACCGGGCAGACTCAACGATTTTGCGTGGATTATCAGAAGGTATTACAAAATTAGACTCATATTCAATACCGATTTTGTAGGATCATATCAGGAAATTTGGACATGCCAGTTACATCACTAAGATCGACTTAATGTATGGTTTCTGGTAGATACCTTTGTCATGCACTGTGGAAAGATATTTGCGCAGAAACTCGAAATGACCTACATAAAATTAAAGGGATGTCCTTTAAATGAATAATGCAACTGCCACATTCCAAAGACTCGTGAACAGAGTTGAGGCTGGGTTATCAAACTGTAACCGCGTATTTGAACGATGTACTGATCTTTAGCATGTCCCAGAAAGATCACATGGTAGACCTGGCAGAGCTCTTCGAACGATTATGAGAAGCAAAGCTGGTAACAAATGTAATCAAAACTGAATTCGCAAAAGCCGAGGTGACACACTTTCAACATAACAACAGTCATTGAAGGCGGAATGCAAAGGCGAAGGCCATCAAGGACCACCTCGAAAAAAGAGGTGCTTCGATTCGTGGGACTAAGCGGATTCTATTGGAAGTTTGTTCCAAACTTCAGCAGTGTAGTGGCGCCATTGGTCTATTTGCTGAAGAAAAACACAAAATTGCAGTGGACACAATAATGCCAGGAGGTACTCGACCGTTTGAAAGCAATATTAACAACTGGTTTAGCTACACCAATCTTTTCGAAACCTTTCAAAGTTGCCATCGATTCTCGTGACATTGGAGTTGGAGATGCACTGCTACAGTAAGGGGATTATGGGATTGAACTGCCAGTTGTTTACTTTTCGAAGGAACATAATATCCACAAGAAGAAATACTCCAGTATAGAAAAAAAACACGAATGAGTTTGTTACTGCCCTTACACCACTTTGTATGTAAGAAACAATGCCTTGGAGACTGTTATGAACACGGATCCCCATCCTCTCACACACTTTAAAGACTAGAATATGAGATTAATTCGTTGGAGTCTAATGTTACAGACTTTTAGTTTAAAAATCATGCATCTTGGGGGTTGGTAAGAATTTAATTGTCGATGTGTTTCGCGGATTTAACTGATAAAGTAGATATAAGATTGGTGTCTTTTCAAGATAATACATGTGTAGGAAGACGTTAATATGAGCTTAGATTAAAGTCATATGTATATCACGATAATGTGGTTAAGGAATAGAGATAAAATAAGCCATCTTCATTATCTTTGTTCATTTTCTCCTTGAGGGTGAAGTGTTATGAGGGTGTGCGCTAACTTTAAGAGAGACTGGAAGCTGGCACAGAGTTAGCCAGGCTCAGAGTGCACTGAACGAAGTTAAAATGCAAGGTTTGACTGTGAAACCCATAGTGCGGTGAGGTGCCCTGATACAACAACAATTTCAAATTCGGCCAGTAAGGTTAAATTATGCATCAAGATACCAAAATGCAATCAAAATTGAATTTAATATTTGACAATGTCAAAAACATTGAAATGATCCGATATTTTGCGGTATAATACTGGACTTTTTGAACAGTTAGAGGGACAACTGCGAAGGACACAAACAAACATGGCTGCCAGCTGACGAGTACTCTGAAAGGTACCTATCACTAAGAAATTCGTGCAGCAGAACGTCGAAACCGACGAAGAGAAAAATGTACTGAGGAAAATCTACAAAGGATAATCAACAAAGCAAACTCGTCTTGAAACGTGATTATTCCTTGTAAACCTTAATCTTTTTTTTCTTAAATTAAACCAGTACTGTAATGTGAGAGGTAAAAGAAATGTTTAAGAGAAAGGAATTGTAAATAGCTGCTGTTTCAACGTACTCTGTTGGAAATAAAGAATAAAACTGTTATTATTTACTTTAAATAGTGACCTCTGGGATTGTTCTTTTGGCTTTCGAAATTTAGAAAATCACGGCTCGATGTGAACTTCTCTGTGTCTCGCGTTTAAATTAGCAGACGGTGTTACCTCGTTATGTAACACTTTGTATGGTTAATAGCCATACTGGTGCCTGAAATGTGTTTAATGCGCCATTATTTGAGTAAGGTGGTAAGGAAAAGCGAGACGGCTATAGACTGGTAAGCCTAAAGTCAGTAGAGAGTAAGTTGTTGGAGGGAATTCTGAGGGATGTATTTCTATGTATTTGTACAGGCAAAGACTCATTAGAAATATCGAAAATGGCTTTGTCTTGTGAAATCATGTCTCACTAACTTGATTGACTTCTTTGCAGACGTGGCTACGAAGGTTGACGAAAGCACAGCTGCAGAAGCTGACTGCATGGACTTCAGAAAGGTTTTTGGTAAGGTTCCACATGTTAAACTGGTTGGCAAGGTAAGAATTAGAGAGAGCGTGATTTAATTGTCTCGAAGGCAAAAAGCAGGGGCGGTGGTGGTGGAGGAGGGCTTTTATTTTGACTGGAGGCCTGTGACAAACAGTATACCACAAGAAACGGTGCGGGGTCACTTGCATTTTGAAAATCACATAAATTATTTGAATGTGACCATATGAGGTATGGTGACAAAGCTTGCAGGTGGCAGCAAAATTAGACGTATTATTCGACAGTGAAGAATGTTACCTCAGAGTACAATGTACTCTTGATCAGATGGGCTGAAGTGTCAAAGTGTGGCAGATGGAGTTTATTTCAAATAAATGTTGCAAATCAGGGCAAGACTTGTGTATGGTCCTGGGAAGAATTGCTGAACGCAGATATCTTCACAGAAATTAGAATCCATGCAGTGTAGTAAACGGCCATTCAGCCCATCGAGTCCACACTGACCCTCCGAATAGCATTCCACCAGACACACCCATACCTTATTTCCGCAGCCCTCCATTTCCCTTGGCAAATCCACTCAACTTGCATATCCCTGGTAACTTTGGGGAAATAGAGCACGACCACTCCACCTAAAGTGCACATCTTGGGACTGTGGGAAGAAAACTTGCAGGTAACCCACTCAGACGCAGGGAGAATGTGCAATCTCCACACAAACTTTCGCCTGATGGAAGAATCGAAACTTAGTGCGGTGAGGTAGCAGTGCTAACTACTGAGCCACCGTGCCATCCTGATGACGAGGTCAGAGTGGTTGTATTCTCCCAGTTTCTCCGAATCTCTTGCATGTTTTCAGGTACTGTAGAATTCACGTGGCGTACCAGCAACATAAACTCCTTTCCCTCACCGGAAGATTCCACCGCCACTCTGATGGACTGAGTCTTCAACTGTAACTGACTCATTTCCTACACTTCTGCCCTCACTCCTCACCCTCCTTGCCTAGCCAGTCATTCATTAGCACTGCTGTACTCACGGTACTTGTGTATCTAAATTAAAACAAAGAACTACAAACCCTGGAGATCTGAACCAAAAACTGTTCTGAAGAAGAATGTCCAGACTTCAAATGCAATCCCCACCTTTTTCGTAAAGATTCTACCAGACCTGTTGAGCTTTTCCAGCAGTTTAAAGAGTATCTAATTCCCTGTTTATAACATGTACAACATTTGCCCTGCAGTTTTGACGTCGATGCATGTCCCACCAGTATTACCTTATCCGTGCTATTTATAAGCTACAGCACAGTGGGCTGTGGCAAGATTAATGGTCGATTCAACGAGGTGTTTCATGACGCCTTACTGGAATTTAAATTAATCCCGCTGCCTCTTGTCGGTTCTTCTCAAGTGGAATAGTGCAATTCTACATGGGTCTCCCCATACTATGGTGGAGTGGAGAAGGACAATGAGCTCCCTACAATGCATAACGTTACTCCCGATGGCTGTAAACTGTGTGTGTGGAGGGAGGGGGGGGCGCAAATCAGAGCAGGCAGGTTTATTCGGTGTCATGTCCCCACTCCTGGTCCTGGGGGAAGCTAATGTCCTGCTTGTGACTTTCCCCACCCAGGAGTAGCTCCATGCGCAGTCCCACAATGCATGTTTCGGGAGGGCAGTAATTTCCATCTGGCTGCCACGTGCAGGCTCAATATCAGTGACTGTGCAGGGTAGCTCCGCTCAGACTATGTTTGCCTCAGGGCACAGTGGACATTCAATTATGACACTGGTTCCCTGGATGGTGGTTAATTCCAAGCTCTCCTGGGATTAGAGAGCTTCTCTGGGAATGGTGTGCAGTAAGTAAAGGGAAAACACAATATGATTCTCACTGTGTAGGCTCGAACACCAATTAATGTAGAGCGTGTGGTGTGCTTCACTGAGCCTCACGATGGAAATCTCTCCCCATTCTCAAACCAGATCACATCAAAATACAATAAGAGTACGTCAATACATTGCAAAATAAGAAATTGCAGCAGCTGTCGGCGTTCTGGCCCCTCAAGCCTATTCTGTCATCCAATACGATGATGGCTATTGTTTTTGTGGACTCAGCTCCACTTACTCACACACTCACCATAACCATTAATTTCTGTAGGCTTCTAAAATCACTCTGTTCTTTTCCCTTAAAAACATTCGTCAATGTCGCCTCAACTACTTCACTGGGCAGGGAATACAACAGATGAAAAATACTTTGGGTGAACAAGTTTCTCGTCGAGAGTGGGGTGTTGGAAAATCACAGCGAGTCAGGTAGCATCTGAGAAACAGCAGAATCGACATTTCGGGAAAGAGACCGATGAAGGGCTATTGCCTGAAACGTCGTTTCTCATGCTCCTTGGATGCTGCCGGACCTGCTGTGCTTTTCAAACACCACTCTCCACACTCTGATATTCAGCATCTGCAGCCCTCACTTACTCCTCCATGAAGAAATTTCTCCTCAACTCATTTCTAAATACGCTTCTCTTTAGTTGTATTTTTATCCACAAGTCAAAGCAACTGCCCGTTTTCACTTATAAAATCACTTTGTATGTTTGTACTTGTCGATAAGATCCTCTCTCATTTTTCCTAATTACAATGAGTATATTGCAGTCTATTCAATCCTTCCTCATAAATTAAATTTTTCTCCTTAACTATCAAACTAATAAACCTCCTCTGCATCGGTGCATCTTTTCTCAAGTAAGTAGACGAAAACTGCACACAGTACTCCAGGTGAGGCCTCAGCAGCACCGTATACAGCTGCAATGGAACTTTTCTATTTTTCGTTATCCCTCTCGCAATATTCAATTTGCCGTCTTCATTACCTGCTGTACCAACAAACCAACCTTTCGTGATTCCTGCACAAAAACACCGAGGTCCCTCTGCACAGCAGCATGCTGCAGCATTTCCCACTTTATGTAAGAGTTTTGTTTGATGTTGCAACTACAAACATGGATGATCTTAGAGTGACCAACATTGTACTCGATCTGCCTGACACTTGTCCTTTAACTGAACTAGTTATATTCCTGTGCACACATTGCTCTGCCACGCGCCTTAGCGTTGTTTGCGAACATTGACGCACAATTGTCTGGGCACTAACTTGATCATTTGATGCATGATTTTTTTTTCGGATCATTCAAAGGTCATCCCTTATTTGCAGGTCTTCCCCAGCTCCTTTTCAGTTTTGTATAACATCCCCAAATGTAAAACATTCTGCACATTCAGTTCCCATGTCTCTCACCCTGCACCGTGTCTATCTAAGGTCATTAAGTAATATCCATTTGCCTGAATGTGCACATTGAATTCCTCGATTCCTTTTCAGATTACACGATACATTCAGAAGGAGTGCCTTTCATTCAGCTTTTGAGCCGTTATTTCCTGCTCATTGTCATCTTTATTCGTCAAATTGACCGGTTAAGAAACAGTCTAACATCATCTTACCTCAAAGAATCTGACCTGATTGGTAATGTTTCATGAAGCCCCATTACCATCCCTCGGTAAGTCCTGTCCCACGGGCAGGGCAAACCCAACAGTGATTAGATTAGATTACATTACAGTGTGGAAACAGGCCCTTCGGCCCAACAAGTCCACACCGACCCGCCGAAGCGTAACCCACCCATACCCCTACCCCTACATTTACCCCTTACCTAACACTATGGGCAATTTAGCATGGCCAATTCACCTGACATGCACATTTTTGGACTGTGGGAGGAAACCGGAGCACACGGAGGAAATCCACGCAGACACGGGGAGAATGTGCAAACTCCACACAGTCAGCCGCCTGAGTCGGGAATTGAACGCGGGTCTCTGGCGCTGTGAGACAGCACTGCTAACCACTGTGTCACCGTGCAGCCGCTGACAGCCCATCGTTCCTCATGGATAATAAGTTTCCATTTACTCCGTCATTTTGAAGCTTGTCCTACGTCGCACAATGTTGTACCACGTAACACACTGGTTGCTATCTTCAATATGACTCTGACACTTTCCATCAGCCAGGACTGTGTGCTGTGTGCTCCGATCGATACAGTGAAGGACAGATCGTCTGTGAGAAGTAATTTCTTGATAATGTTTCCCTCTTTGTAGAGCCATCCGTTCTCGCAGTTAGGATTCTGTGTATTTGTGGCCTCGACTACCCCAGTTAGTGCAGGGTTTGTGGATACATTCTGAGTGATGTGCATACCACTTCCCGGGGAAATTCTCTGTACTTGTCACCCACAACATCGAGAGGAATTGATTTACCACCAAGAGATGGAGTGGTCAGCAGTAGATATCCACCATCAGGAGATTTGCTTGACCATCTCTGAACTGTTTCCATGAGATTTGCTGGGTTATGTATTCAGTATTGTGGAATTCCAGGATAACTCCTTTCCCGACAGTATATCAAAATACCATCATCAGTGGGCGGCACAGTCCAAAGATGCGCACGTCAGGTGAATTGGCCATGCTAAATTGCCCGAAGTGTTAAGTAAAGGGGTAAATGTACGGGAATGGGTGGGTTACGCTTCGGCGGGTCAGTGTGGACTTGTTGGGCCGAAGGGCCTGTTTGCACACTGTAAGTAATCTAATCTAATCATTAATGGCCTTCACTTCACCATAAAGTCAGAAGCAGGCTGTGCACTGAAGGTTGCAAAAGGTCCACTACCATTTACAACTTCACCTCGATTGATACAGTCTGTTTAGCCCATCAAAAGTTTCAAACAGGAATGGAATGAGGTCATTCAGTCATTCGACAATACCACTCAGCAACTGGAGCAAGCTTTTTAATTCTCTCATGGATGTAACACAGTAAATGGAATGGAATATTCAGACTGTCACTACGGTGGGGGGTGGCGGCGTGTGAGGGGGAGGGCCAATAGGTACTGAGACGGAAGCAGGAATGAATTAGTCAGTTTATTAGAAATTATCGACTACCGTGATGCACTGACCAGTGTTATGACCTCAAATATTTGCATGCCGTATCAAAAGATTAGACAAGTGGATGAAATGTGTTCTAACCAAATTGATCAATGACGCTGAGATAGGCAGGAAACGAAGTTATTAAGAGGAGGTAGGGAGTGTGAAAATGGATAAGAAATGTCCATTAATTTGGTGGATGGAAAAACACGTGAGTAACCATAAAACTATGAACTTTTCAGCAGGAATAAATGACTATGTACTCCAGAGGTAGTGAGAAATTTAAGGACTTTGTGATACAATGAGAATTCACTATGACCAGGTCAGACGTCTGACGTGTTGCTCCATCTCCCTCGTGGTCTCCTCCCTGATGTGGCCCCATTGCTCTCCCACACGCGGGATATTTTGATGTGGTGGTTTGGCAGTGCACTGTATTTTGAACCATGATACAAGGAGGTGGCATTCTCCAAGATGCCAACCTTTATTTCTCCGTGGAGACTAGAACACAATCGGAATGGCTGACAGCTTTGAATGCAGAGACTATGTCTGCTGTCCGGACGGTGATATGGTAGTACCGCCACATTGATAGAGTACAAAATGGAGAGTCCAATCAAACCAATGAGAATATAAAATAAAGACATTGCCAGATCAGTTGAAATGGTTCGATGTATCACATTCTCAATCCACCTCACAGAGACAGCTAAGACACCTTAAACCCAATTGACATATCCATTCAGCACAGAGCATCGAGCTGTGTCAGATGTTTTTCTGTTTTTGTTCTTTTGCTCTCATCTGGTGTGTTATTTCCCCCAAACGTATATTGTTTTAAATATACGTGGAGGGAAATTGATGAATTTATTCCCACACTGGAGGTAGCAAGAGGAGGCGAGGCCTTGAGTTTATCATACTTTCAATTTTATGCTAAAATTTAAGAAATTGTACTGAGAAGTCATGGACCTAAGATGGAACCATACGCGATGACATTGCAATCTTTTCACAACAGTCATTGGAGTCCACGTGTAAATGACGTTACTCGAATTCAACTGTGAGTGTCACTGTCTTTCATGCCTTTTCCAAGCAAAGCAGCTGCTAGTGCAATGGCTCGGATTAGCTAGCAGCCGATAGTATTACACCAGTTTCACAAAAAGAGGGAAAAGACTGAATCGGTTGGGGGGTGGGGGGGAGTGAGAAAGAGAGGGAGAGAGAGGGGTAGAGGTAGAGAGAGATTGAGACAGTGAGATGGAGAGAGGAGACATTTTGATCCCTATTTCAATGAACTCACTGACAAAGAACGGAAACCCAAATGCTCAGAGATTCAGATGCAGAGATACGCACATTAATACACTAAATCAAACACATAAAATACGCAGGCAACAATAGATGCACACTCACATAATCACAACCTTAAATACATAGACGTATACAGATATTCGCCCCCTCAAGACTGCCTTGCCATTCAATAAGATCATTGCTGATCTGATCTGTGCCTTAATGTTATTTCATCTTGAAAATTAATACAGGGAAAGTGACTGAGCTGTTCGGATGGGTGCAGATTGGGTCCCGTGATCGTAATTATCTTCATTTGACACTTATTCTGGAAAAGGGTAGGTCCAGTCCACAAGTTAACTTTATGAACTGGGCAAGGCGAATTTTGCTGCCATTATGCAGGAACTTTCAAAAGATGATTGGGGAAAACTGTTCGCAAGTTAATGGACGTCTGGCAAGTGACAGTCTTTCAAAATTGAGGTAATGGGTATTGAGGGACAATCATGTTCCTGTGAAGGTGAAGGTCATTGCGAGCAGGAGTAAGGAACAGTACATGATAGGGTATTTTGAGGCTATGGTCAAGAAATCCAGGGGGGGGGGGCGGGTGTTGGTCGATGTCAGGCATAGACAGCTGGCATTAAGTGAATCCTTTGAAAAACATATGGGGTGAAGGAGTATACTTGCGAGAGATTTGAGGAGGGAAGAAAGGAGGAATAGGATAGCTTTAGCCAATATGGTCAAAGAGCATCAGAAGAAATTCTGCAAGTATACTAATGGCAAAAGCATAACGAGGGATTTAATAGGGCACCTTAAAATTCAAAGAGCCATCTATGCATAAAAATACAAGGGATGAATTAGGTTTATTAAATTTAAGTCACATGTGCTCAAATGAGTACAGTGAAAAATTTGCATGTCGCGACTCATCACGCAATTTTAAGTATAACGGTACCCAACCAGCAGGTACACAACCTTGAAGCAAAGCAGAAAAACAAAGAAAGAACGGTTAAAATCTTCAACATTATAATTCTTCCTATAAAATCTGAAAAACAAATAAAAACAGTTAGCAGTTCAACAATACGCGCTATAAATGCATGACCATGCAGATTCACACTCTCCTCATAAGGAATCAACCTCCCCGATTCCACTTACTTACTCTGTTCCTTCTGGATTTGTGAGAGCCTACGTGAATATGGCACTTTAGTAGTTAACCTGTATAAATACATGGTAACTAGGGAACTGAGGGTGAAGGTAAAGCAGAGTATGTTTTCTCCATGTCCCTTCATGAGGTCTGACAAGGTTCAACACCGTAGTCTGGTTAAGAAGGTTAGGTCATAGGGGATCAATTATAGTCCACCAATTAGGTACAAAATTGGATTTATAGTAGGAGACAGAGGGTGATTTAATGTTTCAACTGGAGGTCTCAAACCAGCAGTGTGCCTCAAGGAACAGTGCTAGTCCACTGTTGTTCGTTATTTTTCAAAATTATTTGCATGCAAAGAAAGTAAGTTTGGATATTATGCTTGTGGATCACACTAAAATTTGTGATGGAGTGGACAGTGAAGAAGATCATGTAAGAGAACAATGAGATCTTTATCAACTGGGACCCTGGGAGGAGGAAATGCAGGCCGAGTTTCTTGCAGATAAATATGTTGTGCTGCATTTTGTAAGACATACCTGAGCAGGATTAACACAAGCACCGGTCGGTCCTTGGGGAGTGCTATTAAACAGAGAAGCATAAGCGTGAAGCTGTATTCTCCCTTGAAAGTGGAATAACAGGGTGACGTGGCAGTGAAAATAAAAACTGCTAGGCATGCTTACCTTCATCAGTCAGAGCATTGAGTGGAGGAGGTGAGACATCACTTTATGAATGAATAAATAGAAAATATTTAACATACGTGATGGTGATTAGACGTTTTCAGATATAAAGATAGTTTGGATAGCGCGGGATTTTTTTAGCATTTGCGTTGGAGACTGGGAGATGACTTTATAAAGGTTTGTAAAATGATGAGTGGCATGTAAAGGGTGAGTAGCAAAGGGTCTTTTCCCCAGGGTAGAAGTGACCAAAACCAGAGGACATACGTTTAGGTTGGGAGGGGAAATATTTAAAAGGCATCTCAGCGGCAGCTAATTTTTAGAAGGTGCTGTGTGTATTTAACGAGCTGTCATCGGAAGTGGCACAGGCAAAACATTTAAAAGACAATTGAATTGGAAAGGGTTAAAGAGGCTGTCCTACATCCAAGCAGATAGGCGTAGTTCAGTTGAGGAAACCTTGTCGATATTGATGATTTGGCCAATGGATCCTTTGGTCATTGTATGACTCTAAGGTTCGATGACTCTATTACTCTATTTCATGACCAATTGTTGTTGCTTTCAATTCATTTCCAGATCAAAAGTGTTTTTAAATATTTTCAACGATCGAACTCTGTAGCTTTGAATAGAAAATTGCTGAGATTGATGTGGTGCTGTTGATCTCCGCAGCAGTAGATGCAAAATTGTACACAACCAAAATCTTTCTTTTTTTTTTACCGTGGATAATACCTCAGTCTACCATGACTATCTATCAAATTTAGGGTTCAGTGATGAACGTGGGTGAACATGTCAGTGTGAAAATCATGTGTAAATAAAACTGATGACAACCCATTAAAACTACTGTACTTGGCGACTTGTATTCCAGACTGCAGAACTAACATCTGGTCGAGAGGGTGAAATGACGCCAATTTCACCAGATAAGATCTAAGTTCTAATGGCCTGCCACAAACAGCTATCAGTAGTTATGAACGATTAAGCAACTCACTGGAGGAAAGTGATCCAAACTATATCCTCATTAAAATAATGGAAGAACCTTTCACTTCAGAGTAAATAACAAGGACAGAGCATCTGCAACATCCTTAGTCAGAAGTCTTAAATGAATGATCCACCACCGCCTCATCATGATGCCCACAGAATCACAGATACCAGTCTTCAAACAATTCATTCGCTGCACGTCACATGACGCTGAACACAATAGATATGATAAAGCCAATGGGCTCTGACACCATTCTTGTAATATAACTGAAGAATTCTCCTGTGCTTTCTTCGTCTTGTTAAAATTGACTCCCGACACACAGACACGTGATGAAGTCATCAATTATCTCTGAAACCATCAAACTGCTCCAAACTGTTAAAGTATAAAACTCTTCTGAACACTCGGCACCAGCCATGGTATTGGAAAGTGAACGGTAATCATAGTCCTGTCGACCTGCAGAGACCTCCACCATAATGTCTACAGAACCCTTGACAGCATCTTCAGAAATTTGCACAAACTGCACAGAAACATCGGGAAAGGAGTAGGTCATTCAACACCTTAAGCCTTTCCCATTCTAACTCATGGTCGAGCATCTCCTCAATACACGTTTTCCCAACGTGTAGATATCCATTAATGTAACTAACAAACAAAAAAATATAAAGTAAGAAAATATATAAAAATATAAAAATATAAATCAGTTGTCCTTCTGTCCATCAGTTTTGCTTCCCCATTCAATATGTTTATTGCTGATCCTTTATCTTCACGCGATGCATCTGCTATGTCCCTATCCCTTCAGAGTATAGAAATCCTTATACATATTCATGGGCCTATGTTCCACAGCCTTATATAGTCGAGAAGTCCTCAGGTTCCACAGTCTCTGAGTGCAGACAGTTAATCCCATCTTATGCTTAATACCGTTTTGTTAGACGTTCCAAACAGGGGAATTATCGTCCCTTCTCCAATCTCTTACAGTCTGTAAGTTTTGTATATATTTCAGTGAGTTCTCCATTCATTTTCCTAAACCCCGTCAAATACAACCCTGTTGACATAAACTCTGTTCCCACAACAAGCCTGCCAGCCCAGAGAGCAGTGTGGTCATCCTTCACTGCCTTCCCTCAATGACATGTTTGCTCTTTATTGGGTAAGGAGACCATTACTGCACACAATAATGCGCAATTTACGACATGGGTTCTCACCAAGGACCTGTACAGCCGCAGTAAGGCATCCTCGCTCCTGAACTCAAATTCTCAAGAAATGAAAGTCAACAGACCATATACCTTTCTAACTGCTTTCTGTTCCTAGAATATTGATTGCAGCCAAAAGTATACAAGAATCTTCACATCCTATTGAATGTTACAGCTACCCATTCGTGAGTTTATGTACACCAGACTACACGCCAATGCCATTCCAAGTAATGATTTAGTTCTCAGAACTCGCTGCCCTTCAAGAGTCTCGGACGTCTGCACAGAAGGAAACAACAATACATACCACACGTCCACTTATAGATGAACATTTTTGAACCAATCATTTTTCAAATGGTTGGCTTCCGTTCTAATTGTCCAACCAAAGTGCTCAGCGTCACAACTAAACACATTACTGCACATTTGCCACATATTTGCCATTCACTCCAATTATCACAATCTCCTTTGAGCTTATTTTACATCCTCCTCACCCACGCAGAATCTGACACAGTTTAGTACCGCCAAAAAACTTGGGAATATGGCATTTTTTCCCCTCAAACGGAAGTTTGATATGCATTGGAAATAGCTGAAGCTGAAGCAACGATTAACTTTACATCCCATGAGCTCGCCACTCAAAGCAGAAGATCCCTTTATTATACTGCTTCCACTCAAAGATGGCGGCAGAGTAAGGTTCCTGTGCTGGAACTTGGCAGTTTCACTGTTTTCCTTTTTTATCCGTTTCTTTATTTTCTCACTTATTTATTTTGTCTAGAGATCTGACAGCACTTGGATAGTCGCAAGCGCCCAAATAAGCAGACCTCAACTGGACCTGAGCTGGGTCCTGGGAAAAGACATTGAGTTGGGCACATGGCGTTGACCTCGACTCAGGCCCAGCACAAAGGAGATTTTGTCATTTCTTGCTTTTCTTAAACCCACTCCGGACCGAGAATCAGCAGTTGCATCACCAACACATGTGAGATTAGTGAGATCGGATCAGCGGCCAAAGATGGCCCGTGAAGTGCAACAAAATTCAACAGTGTTTGGTTATGGTGTAAATTCAAGCAAGATGGTGGTTGAAGGATGATGGTGCAGACATCGTAGGTGATGATGAGCTATCTCAGGACATTTTTCACTGTATCTTTATTGTATTTTTACTGTCAAATGCATATGACAATGGAATTGAATCCCAAATCAAAACTTCTACACCCTGTTTCCTGCCAGCTTGCTCATTCTAAATTAATGTACTTATATTAACCCCATTCCAGTAAGATTTGATTTTGCACAGTAAGATTGAGACTTTACGAATGACCAGTCTGAAAATCTAAAGACTTTCCAATATCCAATATCACATTCTCTATAATTGTTTCCACCAGATTCTTTAGTGTAAATGATAAGTTAACTGTTCTGCAGTATCTCACTCTCCATCTCCTTCCATTCTTAAACGGTCGGATCATAGTTGTAACCTTCCAACTATCCAGAATGGCTTCCTTCCTTTGCAGAATGTGTTAGAAAATAGCACAGGGATCACCAGTGCAATTACTATTTATATTGCTCTATCTTCCAAAGTTTTGGTATGAAAAGCAAGTGTTCAGTCAGACGTTTCAATGCTCAGTCCAACTATGTTTGGAAATGTTACGTCGTCATGGAGATGCATAATTTTTGTCTTTAAATACACAAGTCCCACGATCATTTGGTTTTCTGAAAGAAGTTCTGGATCTTAATCGTTAAAAATTGAGATAAAATAATTGTGCATTTTCTCGGAAGTTTATCTTTTCACTTCCACATTTTACAATACTTTTGTTTTGCTTTCAAATATCGAAGAAATCTTTTTGGTAGTCTTTATATTTCTAGTGAGTTTACAGGCATGTTCTGTTTTTCCTTTTTATATACATTTCCTGACCCTTTTCTGCTGGATCCGATTGCTTCCGAATCCGTCGCCTAACACAATCCCTACATATGACTTTTTTAACCAGCATTCCGCTGATCTGATGCAATATTTCATTTTTTTCTTTAACCATCATTGCACGGTGAGGGACCACTCTCATCTTTGTCGACAAATATTCTAAAACTTACAGAATTGTGGTATCTATTCCCAAAGAAATCACCCACTATAACTTCTACAACCTGGCCTAGCTCATTCCCTCAACAACAGGTCCAATACGGCCCCTTCCCTTATGGGAGTATTGATGTACTGTTGTAGAAATTTTCCTGGACACTCCTTACACATTTTGCCCCATCCAGACCTCTGACACTAAGTGTATCCCAGTCAATGTTGAGAAAAATAAAATCTCCCATTACCACCATCCTGTTGCCTATAGATATTTCCATAATCTCTTTACCTATTTGTTCTACATCCTACATAAATGCCGCATAACTTTCCAACATTTCTGCATAATGCCCTAACTGATGAAGACCAGTGTGCCAAACGTCTTGTTCATGCCCGGTTCTCATTCTTTCAGCCAACCATGCCCCTGAATTTCAAATCCCCATGTTCCCTGAGACTCCTTCATGTCCTACCATTCACCATTAAACTCCTGCCTTGAATTGACTTTGCAAAAAGCAAGTTGTCACCTTTATCAAAATTAAAGTTCATTCTGTATTTCTCGGCCCACTACACCAGCTGATCAAGGTCCTGCTCCAATTTCTGATAACCTTCTCCACTGTCCATGATGCCACCTATTTTATTGTCATGTCCAATCTTTCTATTCATACTTTGTATGGTTTCATCATTGATATAGATAACAACCAGGACCCAGCACCGATAGCTGAGGGACTCAAATATTTACAGGCCTCCAGTCCGATAAGCATGCTTCTTCTACTGCCCTGTGCTTCCAACCATCAAGCCGATTTCGTGCACAATTTCCCAGTCACTCCTGGATTCCATGTGCAGGAGCAGGTGACCACATGGACCGTCATCACTCGTCTTACTGAAATCCATATAGACTGCGTCTACCACCCTGTCCTCGTCACCCTTCCTTGCCACTTCTTCAAAGATCTCGAACAACTTTATGAGGCGTGATATTCTAATCACAAAACGATGCTGGCAACTCCTAATCAAACTGATGGTATAGTAAGGGGAAGAAAATTGATTAATCAGCTTCACGAGTTAACAGAATACAGTAGGAATACTACTTGGATAGCAAGCAATTTGTTATAGTCCATTATTAATGAACGGATAACAGGTGATTTGACAATATAAATGACAAACTATCAGTAAGACTGGCTCTATGAAGAATAGATTACTTTTGAGTTATTTGTCTGAGTTCTTTAAAAATGTCTAAACGAGGATTCTGCACAGCAGTACATCTGGACTTCTAGAAGGCATTGGACAATGTACTGGACAGAAAATTAACACTCAAAATAACAGCGCATTGGTTTAGGAGAAATTTTATTCTTGAATAGATGATTGGCTTACCATGAAAACACACAGAGAGGGAACAACTGGGTAATGTTCTGTTTTGTAAATTACGGCCAGTGACTTACTCAGATCACAACTGTTAGCGATGAATATTCTACCTTGAATAATGGTAGAGCAAATACTGAAGCCAAATTTTCCGCTGACATTAACACTTGGAATAATAGGTCGCAATAAAGATGTAAGAAATTTAAAAATGGATGTGCGTTGGTAATTGAATGGACAAGTATTTGGAAAGTAAACTTTAACGTGGATAAATATGACGTTATCCATATTGACCAGAGGAATAGACAAGAAATGCCTTATATAAAACGTTTTCAAGAAACCTCCGAGTGTGTAAGTGTGGAGGGATTTGGATGTTCTCGTGGATATCTGACAAAATGTGCATGCAGCAATTTCGACGTTTATTTCGAAAAGAACAGTGTATAAAAGTGGGTGAGTGTCGCTGCAACAATGCAAGGTGTCATTCAGACTGCAATGAGAGTACTGTGTGCATTTGTCGTGCTCGGACTTGAGAAGGGAAGTAGTCACATTGGAGACAATTCAGAAGAGGTGCAACTCTGATTCCACAGTTGCATAGTTTGCCTTATGAAAGAAGATTCAGCAGTGCATTTCTATACTCCCTCGAGTTTAGAACAATGTAGGGAGATCTCAGTGACGCCTGTAAGATGCTAAAGAGATTGACCGTGAAGATGTGCACTGGATATTTCCTCTTTTGAACTAATCTTGAACAAGAGATCAATGATTTAGGATAAGGCGGGTCAGAATTAAAACAGAACCGAGGGGAAATTGCATCTGTTCAAACTGTGTCATTCACTGTCCCAGAATATCATGAATGCTGGGACGTTGAGTCAATGAAGGTTATGCACAACATGCAGAAACGTGGAACGGAGGCCGAGATGACATCAGCCATGATTGTTTCAAATGGTGGAGTTCAATCTGAAGAATGGGAACATTAAGTAACAGCATTGCAGGAACAGCTAAAATAGTTTGATACATCAAGTTCTGAATCTGCCTCACATAGCCAGCCCAGACACGGTAAAATCGGACAAGGTAACAGACCACCATGGAGAGCTGTACTGCCCAGCACGGACAACACTGCAAACGTTGCTAGTTAATTGGTACTAAACGTGCACTCGATAACTGCTTAACATGAGAAAAGCATTGCAGCCATGCTGTGAATGACAATAAATGGGACTCCCACAATGTCTCTCTATGTCTTCATTGCATCTCAACAAGGAAAGGGTATTGTGTATGCATGTGAATATGTGTGCTTGAGTGTGTATTTGAGAGAGACGGAGAGTGAGAGAGAGTGAGATATGGAGTAGTGGCAGGGTGTGAGCAGTTCATATACAACTCGATAGTTCAGAGTGAAGACATATGGAGGTATTTCGTTGAAATCTAAACCTCCCTACCAGCATTGAGAGTCAACTAAAGGCAAATAGACTGAAGCGATTAAAGAAGGCAGCTCACTCAGACCTTCTCAGGGCAAATAAAAATGAGCGATCAATATTGCAGAACCAGCGTCGCCCAAAACCCACAAATGAATGAAAAAAAAATACTGGCAGGAGTTTTTGCATTGGATGGAGAGAGTCTGTGGGACTTTGCATGGACAGATGTGATTACCTGCTTCTGAATATAAAAATACATTGTTAGACACAATGATAACTTATATCAATGCACAATGGAATGATGAATGAATGGGGTTTTGCTGTTCTCATGGACCAGGCCAAATCATCTCAAAATCTTAAGTTTTCTAATTCTTTTAAGCAGATTCACGACGGATATTCCGTCAAACCACGTTAGTTTTAAATAAATCAGAACTTATTTGCAAGTTTATTGAATGAAACATAAACAAAACAGAACAGAATACAGAATAGCTTAACCTACCCAAAGGCCCAACAGATTATTATCCCAACATAATGATGCTGTGCCACATACTTGCAAAAAACCCCCAAAATACCCATTCACACAAAAGGGAAATACAAAGACAGGGTCTTACAGGAAAGAGGGAGCGATGGCAGAGAGATTCAATACAGAACATCATACTTTATTCAGCTGTTTCTTGCATAAATAGCCATAAAATGGACTGACGGCTTTGAATGAACAACCAGACTGCTGCAAGGAAACCAAATTAAACCATACCAGCGAGAAGTTGAACTGGGAGAACTGGCCACTCCCCTTTCATTGTATACATGTTTCTTTAAAACTTGACAGCCGTTTTGTCTGAGGCAGTACATGTTGGCTTGAATCATACTGACCATAAAACCCTGCAAACCTAGACATTTCATAATCGCTGCTTTTACGACAGCTCTGAAAGCCAAAACACAGGAACATGATAATTTTTCTAAAGGAGTAGTATCGTCACACATTCCCCCTTTAAAAGACTCAACTATCGATGTTCAAAGATGGCTTCAATTTAAAGCCACTTAACATTGATCTGTTAGCACTACTTAACATCGATTTACATTAGATGGATTATAAGCATGCAAACACGAATAATAAATTTTATTAAAATCTGTTTTACTCCTGCCACCGAGTGCCTCCATTTCTCAATCAAGTCTCCACAAGGCGTGGGCAATCACGTCATGCCACATGCATAATTTTAAAAATCAATAGCTGTACCAACACGCACCATCTAAACAGCCTGGAATTTTTGTTTTTTTCCTCATAAACTTCAATGGATTATGATCAATGTACAATATTGTCTCAGATACATTACTGGTAATATAAACATTAAAATATTTTCACATCAACACCTGCCTCAAAATCTCAATCTCAATTGTTAAATATTTCTGTTGATGAATGTTCATTTTCCTGCAAAAATGCCTGCTAGGTCATTCTAACTTCTCGTTGTCTTATTGCAAGAGGACAACACTGCCACCCACATCACTTGCATCAATAACTTCGTTGAATGGCGTTGCGTCATTCGATGTGGCTAAAACTGAACAGCTTTCAAACTGTCAAACGCATTCTGACAGTACCCTGTTCACTAAAACACTTTTGCTGTTTTTCGCAATTCAGTAAGTGCAGCAGCCGCGCTAAAATTCCACCCAATCCCAGGAATCAGAATATTGTGCATTTGTCGATGATATGGGAAAGTTTTGAATTACTTTTGATTTTTCAAACCGTGAGGCCGATTCTCCATGTCCAATGAAATGGACTTAGAAACATGACTTGGTCTTTGGTAAAGTTATTTTGTTGCCAGAATTATCAACCAACCTGCCTTCCGAAATCGATCAAACATGTCTGATACATGTTCCTTCCATGTGTGACTAAAAGTTACCAGGTCATTTACATATGCTACATAATTGGGTAATCTAGCAATGACCTACTAATTAGTCTCTGAAATTTATCTGGCACATTTTTCGTACTATACTGCATAACAATAAATTGACAGAGGCAATTCGGTGCGACTACAGCTGAAATTGTCTTCGCTCTTTCACACAAAGGTACCTGCCAGTATCCTCGGAGCAAGTCCAACTTAGAAATATAAGTTGTTTGTCTTACCTTTTCAAAGCATTCACCCAAACGCGAAATCAGATGTGCATCAGTTGTTGTAAATGTATTGACTTTGCAATAGTCCATATTTAACCGTTGGGTACAAGCTGGTGTTGGTAGCATTACTATGGGTGTGCTCCAGTCACTGCAACCTACTTTTATTATGCCATCTTGAAGCATGCATTCAATCTCCTTTGGAACCTGTGCCTGCAAGGATGCTGTTCAACAGGAACAGTGTCTCCTATATTTACAATATGCATAATTATCTTAGTACTTTCCAGCTTATTTCCACTTATCTCAAAACGTAATACTAATAACGTTTTCAGGTCTTTTGGATTTCCGTCCGCAGGATACCTCAATAGTTATCGCAATTTGGGACAACTCACTCAATGTTCAATTTAAGATTAAGTATGCCCAGTTCAAAATCATCTGCACTTGCTTCTTCACTCTGTCTGCTAACCATCTAACACAATGTCCTTTGGTTTTCCTTACTTGTCAGAATACCTTTTAGCCATATCCGCATGACACAATCTTGGAGATTTCTTTCTGTCTGGAGACCTTATCAAATAGTTCATCTCACTCAATATCTTTTCGACTTAGTAAGATCCACTAACCTTGCTTTTAAAGGTTCAAATATGACTGGAATTATCATCAGCACCTTATGTCGGAGAGGAAAATTATGAGTTTTTGATTTATTGTCTGCTTGCCGCTTCGTTTAACGTTGTGGTATTATTAAATACTGTGTAGACAACTGACCCGCTCTAATCAATCATGCCCGAAAATTTGACAGGTTTCAAACATGTGGCATCTAAATTAGGACTTAATTTGCCCTTCGTGAATTTTAATGATCCTTTCACATCGTGCCCAAAAACTAATTCAAATTGACTGAATTTTGTTATGAAGTTGGAGATGTCCTAATCCTTTGAGAGTTGAAAAAATAGCAAGACCTACCGCACAAGGCGTTCTGAACAAGGTAACAATGTAACACTTGTTCGAATCAGCTAGCAGCATTTGGATTGCCATGAGACAAAAGCAAATTCAAATTCGGCCAATCATTTTAATTATGCCCCAAGTTACCAAAATCTAACAAAGTTTGAATTTAGTTTTTCGATACCATTACATTCAATGAAGGGATCCGATGTTTTGGTGTATAATACCGGACATTTGCTTTCAGTTGAAAGAGAACTTCCATGGGAACGGGTAGCTGACGAACTCTCTGATTGGAACCTGCCTGTGAAAGACACTTGTACAGGAGAACATCGCAACCGGTCTGGAGAGAATTTACAGAGGAAGATCTCAGAATGGACTCGACAAAACTGACTGGTTTTGAAACGTGAATTCATTTCGGTAAATATTAATCAGGAATTCTTTTTCAGATTGGATTGCAGAGTGGGAGGTAAAAGCAGAAATGAGTTGCAAATACTTGATAGTTATAATATTCTCTGTAGGAATGTAAGAGTAAAGTTGTTGGTTTTAACTTTAAACAGTGATGTCTGGGATAGTTCTCGAATTTAAACAGATTACATTCCGGGGTGAATCATTGTCTGTTGTTGGATTACAGTAGCAGAGGGGTTTACCCCGAGTCATAACTGTTTGGGTGTGGTTGCCTGCGGCTTGAACAGGTTTAGAAAGATCCTGTCTGAGTTTTGGACAGCTTTGAATAGACTTGATTACTTACAGTATGGAAACAGGCACTTCGGCCCAACAAGTCCACGCCGACCCTCTGAGGATCAACCCACCCAGACCCATTCCCCTACATTTGGCACTTCACCTAACACTGCGGGCAATTTAGCATGGCAATTTCACCTAACCTACACATTTCTGGACTGTGGGAGGAAACCAGAACACCCGGAGGAAACACACGCAGACACGGGGAGAATGTGCAAACGCTACGCAGAGTATTGCCTGAAGCGGGAATTGAACTCGGGTCTCCGCCGCTGTGAGGCAGCAGTGGTAACCATTGTGCCACAGTGCCGAAGAACTGCCCAGTACACTGAAACACTTGCAGGTTGGTGTCTTAGATAGAACATAGAACATAGAACAATACAGCACAGAACAGGCCCTTCGGCCCACGATGTTGTGCCTAACATTTGTCCTAGCTTAAGTGCAGCAGGTCAGGCAGCATCTAGGGAACAGGAGAATCGACGTTTCGGGCATTAGGCCTTCTTCAGGAATGAGGAAAGTTGGTCCAGCAGGCTAAGATAAAAGATAGGGAGGCGGGACTTGGGGGAGGGGCGTCGGAAATGTGATAGGTGGAAAGAGGTCAAGGTGAGGGTGATAGATCAGACTGGGGTGGGGGCGGAGAGGTCGGGAAGAAGTTTGCAGGTTAGGAAGGCGGTGCTGAATTTGATGGATTTGACTGAGACAGGCTGGGGGGAGGGGAAATGAGGAAACTGGTGAACTCGGATTTCACCAGTTTCCTCATTTCCCCTCCCCCCAGCCTGTCTCAGTCAAATCCATCAAATTCAGCACCGCTTTCCTAACCTGCAATCTTCTTCCCGACCTCTCCGCCCCCACCCCAGTCTGACCTATCACCCTCACCTTGACCTCTTTCCACCTATCACATTTCCGACGCCCCTCCCCCAAGTCCCTCCTCCCTATCTTTTATCTTAGCCTGCTGGACCAACTTTCCTCATTCCTGAAGAAGGGCTAGTGCCCGAAACGTCGATTTTCCTGTTCCCTAGATGCTGCCTGACCTGCTGCGCTTTTCCAGCAACACATTTCCATCTCTGATCTCCAGCATCTACAGACCTCACTTTCTCCTCCTAGCTTAAGCACCCATCCATGTACCTATTCAATTGCCGCTTAAAGGTCACCAAAGATTCTGACTCTGCCACTCCCACAGGCAGCGCATTCCATGCCCCCACCACTCTCTGGGTAAAGAACCCACCCCTGACATCTTCCCTATACCTTCCACCCTTCACCTTAAATTTATGTCCCCTTGTAACACTCTGTTGTACCCGGGGAAAAAGTTCCTGACTGTCTACTCTATCTATTCCTCTGATCATCTTATACACCTCTATCAAGTCACTCCTCATCCTTCGCCGTTTCAATGAGAAAAGGCCTAGCACTCTCAACCTATCCTCGTACGACCTATTCTCCATTCCAGGCAACATCCTGGTAAATCTTCTCTGCACCCGCTCCAAAGCTTCCACATCTTTCCTGAAGTGAGGCGACCAGAACTGCAAATGTGGCCTAACCAAAGTCCTGTACAGTTGCAACATCACTTCATGACTCTTGAATTCAATCCCTCTGCTATATAGTCACTTAGATATTTAAGTGAAACGTAGATGAAGCAGTTTTGTTTAATTTCCGTGACTTGTGTTTGGTTAATTTAAAAGTGAGAGAAATAATTCGTAAAATTTCAAAAGCCGTTCTGGGATTTGATGATTCTCAATTTTGCGAAGAAAATTTAGAAGGAAGCAAAAGGAAGCATTTAGAATTAGCAAACAAAATAGATTTGGGTTGAACCAGCGACAATTTAGAGCTGGAATTGAAAGGGAGTTACTCAACACAAAAGTGTGTTCAGAGACACAGACAAGTGCAGTCAAGTTAGAAAAACTTGAATTACGTTTAAGCAAAATGGAGTTAGATGATAAGCAATGGGAGAGAGAAAGAAAAATAGAGAGAAGAGAGAGAGGAAAAAGAGAGGGAGAATGTTCTGGAATGAGCAAAGTCAGAGAGAAGAAAAGGATAGAGAAAGATGGAGGGAAGAAAAACAAAGAAGAAAGAGAGAGAAGTTGAATTTGGGAATTTACGACTTAGACAGCAAAGTCAAGTGAACAGGATGGAGATTCAAATTTCTAAAATCTGCCACATTTTGATGAGAAAGATGATAAAGACTTCTTTATTTTATGTCAAAGTTTAGCCAGGAAGATGGAGTGGTCCGAGGATTTATGCGTATTGCTAGTTCAGACTAACCTGGTAGGCAGAGCTAGTGAGGTATTAGCTCCGCTGTCAGAAGAGGGGTCAAGGGATTATGAAGATTATAAACAGGCTACTTGATTTGCTTACGAATTAGTACCAGAAATATTGAGACATAATGGAGGAAACAGGTCAGACTAATATTGAGTTTGAAAGAATTAAACATAGTCGTTTTGATGGATTTGTGCGTGCTTTAAAAATCGATGGTACAATGAATCTCTAACACAGATTATTCTGCTGGAGGAGGTAAGAAAACTCACTTCCTGAGATGAAGGAACTCATGTGGAAGAACAGAAAGTTCAGAAAGTGAGAAGGGAAGCAGAATTAGCAGATGAGTGCATGGGACAAGCTTTGGGTCAGAACGTCCTCCTGTGAGCAAATTTGGGAGAAGGGGTGATCCTACACTACGAAAGGAAAAGTAGAGAACAACGATAATTGCTTTTTCACCACGGTTTGAAGAAGCCAAAGAAGTTGGAAAGGACGAGCGCAGGCTCGGGTGCTTTCACTGTCATGGAATTGAACATTGAAAATTACAGTGCCAGTGATTTCAGAAGGATGGTAGGAAGTGCCAGAAAGTGGGACACGTAAAGCCATATTGCTGGTCCATAACGAAAGGCACTGTGAGAAAGGATGAAGTAAAGGAAGCTCAGCCAGTGGCATTAGTGAAAGTAGTGGAGGAGTGCTGAGGAGCTGCAGGAGAGTGAACGACCTACGTAGTGGCTTGTTTTGGAGTTACTACCTGATCTCTGTAAAAATTCGCCACTGTGAGGAAAGTTTATTCAGAATGAACGGGGGAGAAGGGCAAGAAGTTACAATTTTGAGAGACCCAGGATCTAACCCGTCGCTGATCGTGAGAGATGTGCGAATTTGCACTCTTTCTGACCTGTTTCCCGAAATTGTCGTCAGTTGTGGGATAGTTTGACAGAAATTCAGCGTTCCCCAATAAAAAATCTGATTGACGTACCAACTGAAGACTGGGAAAGCAATAGTGGTTTGATTGATAATTTGTCAGTTTCAGGAATTCAGTTTTGTTTTCTTTGCAATAACTTAGGAGTGCCCAATGTGTGAGTGACACACATTTGTTGTTGGGAAGCCCAAGGATGACCATAAAACTGAAGAGTTAAAGCAGAAGTATCCTGGTATTTTCGCAGACTGTGTGATAACCAGATCCAACGGTCATAACTCACAGCACGAAGCACAAACTAAAGAGAAAGAGGAAGGATTGAAGTTCAGCCAGCAGACACCCTTTTAAACGTAATTGGTACAGGAAATAAACACTTAATAGGCAATGGTCAGGCAGAAGTGTTTAGATCTGAAAGTGTAACGGACTTGCAACAGAAAGACAAGATGATAAAACATATGTATGTGGTTGCTTACGACGAAACAAAAAGCAAAGGATATTTCTCTGGGCTATTACCTGAAAGACAGAATCCTAAGAGGGAAATGGGGACTACTGCAGGTTAGTGCATGGGAGAAATGGATTGAAGTACACCAGATTTTATTTCCCGTAGCTTACATTCAAGAATTGTGACGGACAACACACGAACTACGTGTAGGCGGTCACCGCGGGATATGGAAAGCACAGGTAAAGGCAAAAAAACATTTTTATTGGCCTGGAAAGCACAAGGCTGTGGATAACTTTTGCCGTATATGTCATGCATGCCAAATGGTAGGGAAGGCACAGGCGATCATAAAACCAGCATCTTTGTTGCTAATTCCCACATTTGAAAAACCTTTCACGTGGGTTATAATTGATTGTATAATTGATTTAGTTCCCGTACCGAGAACCAGAAGTGAAAGTCAGTACTTGTTAACCAAAATGGATGTGTCTGCCAGACTTCTGGAGGCAATTCCATTCTTGAGTACCAAGGCAAAATGGATGGTAGAAGAGTTGTTAGCTTTCTTCACATGGTATGTTTTTCCCAAAGAAATTCAGTCAGGCCAAGGGTGACTTCTGACTACTCGGCTGCTTCTGGAAGGTATGCTCAGGCATAAAGCACTTTAAATCCAGTACATATCATACTGAATACCATGGAGCTTTCAAACGTTGGCGTCAGACCTTGAAGACCGTGCTGAGAGCAAATGTCAGGGTTTTCCAGATCTTTGAATTAAGGTATCCCATTCGTATTGCTTGTCATTAGATATGCCCCGCCCGAATCTACTCAGTTTACTCCCTTGGACTTAATAATCTCGCATGAAGTGGGAGGCCCTTTAAAATGCAATGAAAATTGACGGGACCAAATTCGGAGATCCCACATTTACATTAGGTTTCAGAAGTGTGGGAGAGATTAAATCGAGTGGGTGAGTCAGCCAAACATCACCTGAAGAGGGCACAACATTGAATAAGGCAAGTGGCAGATAACAATTCTGAGACTCAGACGTTTTCACGAGGGGATGACCTGTTAGTACTGTCACAATTGATAGGAAGTGCCTTCAAAGCCAGGTTTAGACGTCCCTATCCATTTAATAAAAAAAGTTGAGTCAGGCAAACTCTCCAGTAAAGATGCCAGATTGGGAAAAACGGAATTGGTGATGTCATTTGGAGATACTGAAACTGTATTGTGCTAGAGTGAAAAAAACTCGAGGAACAGGTTTTTAATGCACCACAGAGTGATGCATCAAATCCAGATAGCATGGATTTTGATGTGACTCAAAACAGAATAAAATGAAAAAATCCTTATGGAGCGGGTTAGCATATAACAAGAATATAACGCATCTGTAGTGATTGTTACGGCAGCTCGTGGATATATGTAAGAATCAGATGTGGAGAACTATTGAGTTGTATAAGACGTAGACGTATGGAATACTGTTCTGATAAAACAACATCCTATTGGCTTAATCTTTTCAAAGCCATTGAGGTCCAGACGGAGCTGGAGGCTATACTCAACGAGAATATCTTCGAACTGAACCAGAGAGAGTAAAATTTCCCAATGTCCATCGTTCCCAAAACGGATGGGACACAATTTTGCACGGATTATCGGAAGATCAACGCCGTTATAAGAAAAATCAGAGTCGTTTCCGAGATTGAAAGACGTTATCGAGAAAGTTCAGCAGGCCAGTTACCTTCACCGAGGCTTGAGATTGGGAGGAGTGTGCAGTGGGTCAGTGTCACTGTGCAGCAGATTGTGGGGATTGTGCAGTGGGTCAGTATCACTGTGAAGAAAAACAATCCTGGTGGCACGGTGGCACAGTGGCTAGCCTGTTGCGTCACAGCGCCAGAGACCCGGGTTCAATTCCAGCCTCAGGCGACTCTCTGTGTAGAGATTGCACATTCTCCCCGTGTCTGCGTGGGTTTCTTCCACATGCTCCGGTTTCGTCCCACAATCCAAAGGTTTCCTGGTTAGGTGAAGGGGTAAATGTAAGGGAATGGGTCTGGGTGGGTTGCTCTTCGGCGGGTCGGTGTGGACTTCTTGGGCCGAAGTGCCTGTTTCCACACTGGAAGTAAATCTATGTTTAGTTAGTGCGTGGTTATGTTCATCAGAGACGGCAAACACGTTTCTGCATTTGTAACCCCAAATGGGCTACATCAATTTAAGGGATGGCCTTTGGAATGAAAAACTCATCCACCACATTCCAACGACTTATGATCAGAGTTGTGGCGGAATTATCAAACTGTGCATCTATTCGGACGATTTAGTGATATTTACTAAGTCCTGAAACGTCTCATGGCACAATTGGCTGAGCTGTCTTAACGACTATGAGAAGCAAAACTAGTAATAAACTTTAAAAAAAAACTGAACTAGCGAAACGAGAATTGAGGTTCTTTGGTTATAACATCGGAAATGGAAGGTTGACTGCAAGGAATGCAAACACGAAGGCCATTCAGGATGACTACCACCAACCTTGAAGATCGGTGTTTCAATTCATAGGATGAAGCAGTTTCTATCGTAAGTATGTTCCAAATCTTAGCAGTGTATTGACACTGTTAACAGATTTGTTGAAGAGATATATAAAGTTTTGGTCTCAGAACAATGCCAGCAGACATTCAAGCAGTTGAAGGAAATATTAACCATAGTACCAGTTTTAGCTGCAAGAAACCTTTCAAAGCATTTCAAATTTGACAGCGATGCTAGGGATATAGGAGTTGGAGCTGTGCTGCTACAGGAAGATAATGATGCGTTTGAACAGTCATTTGGTGACTTTTCGAAGTAACTTAACATCCACCAGAGGAAATAATCCACGACCGAAAATAAACAATTGAGTTTGGTATTGAACTCACAACATATTAATGCGTATGTCACGAAAAATATGCCAGTAACGGTTTTTAACAGGGATCACAATGTTATTAAATGATTTGAACGCTTCAAAGAAAAGAATATGCGATTATTTAGTTGGAGTCTTATTTAACAGACTTTTAATTTACATATCGTACATATTGTGGATCATAAAAATGTAATCGCAGGTGCGTTATCGCAGATTTAACAGTCAAAATAGAGATTTGACTGGTAATTTAACATGGATTAAAGTCTGCAGGGATTATGTCTGCAATAATATTGTGGTTAAGGAAAAAAAGTGAAGCCATCCTTTCATTATAATGTTTCATATTTCCTTAAGGGCGGAGGTGTTATGAAAGTGTATAGGTGCTGTACCTTCAAAATACCATTTAAGGCGTATTGGACGCAGCGCAAAGTGTTCTGAACAACGTGAAAATGTAACGTTTCATCGAAACAGCTAGCAGCAGTTGTTTTGCCATAAGAATAATCAAATTCAAATTCAGCCAATCAGTTTAAACGATTCCCCAAGATAGCAAACTCCAATCAAGTTTGAATTTAGTATTTTGGTAATATTGAAACCAATGAAACGATCAGATGTTTTAGGGGATAAAACCGGATATGTTCTGAGCAGTTGAAGAAAACTGCCACTGAGATCGCTAGGTCACGAGCTCTCTGGATGGTACCTGTCTCTGGAAGGAGTGTGCACACCAGAAAATCGCAACCGACCTGCAGAAAATCCACAAAGGAAAATATACAATAGAGACTCGACTGTGCTGACTGGTTTTGAAACGTGATTTCTTTTTTTGTAAGTCTTATTTTTTTTTCTATAGACCTAATATTGAAGAGTGGGATGTAAACGACAGGTTGAAGAGAAATTAGTTGTGAACAGTTGTTGAGATTGATATTCTCTGTTGGACTTCAAAAATAAAGTTGATACTTTTTACTTTAAATAATGCCTTCTGGGATAGTTCTTTGCCTCTCGAATTTTAACAAATCAGAGCGCGTGGTTAATCATTTCTGTGTGGCTGGTTTAAATTACCTAGGTGGGGGTGAGGTGTTACCCCTATAGAAACAATTTGGTCGATTCTTTTGGTGCATTTCAATCGGAGAAAATAATGTACAAACAGGCACAAATGTACCCTTATCACAATCATCTGTAAATGCTGACTCATGTCTGATGCCAACATTCCAATGCTCTCTGTGATTCTGGGTAGTATGATTTGACTTGTCTTATTCCTGAGCTGTCTATTCCTTCCTTGAATAATTTTATGTGAAATTGACTCTTGATCCGATTATATCTCTGTGAGTTGTCTGCATCGAGTGAAAATATTGAGTAATTCCCATACAATATTTTGTGCTGTGGTATTGAATAATGGGACGGCGCCTGAAAATCTAGTGGGCTCTGAAGAAAATATTGATTCCCACGTTTTTTTAGCTATGTTCCAGTGTAAACAATAACGCTTGTTTTGCAAAATGCTCATCAAATACAACAATCAGTATTAAAATTAGAGTTGTCTTACTGCCTGTAATTTTACAATTACCTGATATGTATGACATGTCTGGCAAAAGTCAACTACTACATTGTCCAGTCCAGGCCAGAATTGTTTTTGTAATTTGCTTGAGCTTTTCTCACTCCCTGAGGCCCTGGCTGTTCATCTTGCCGACCCCGAACCCCCCGACAACACTACTGTTCTTGAATATATTTCCAACAAACAGGATGAACGTCTGTCCATTTCTCATCTGCTTAAATACGTGATGGTATCCATTTGCTCATTAAGACACAGTTTTCATGTAGTAGCATTCAGGTACACTTTCGCATTTTTCTTCTGTGTAGCTTTTAATACAATTGTTTTAAACTTTCGTCTTTCTGCTCTAACTCGTTAACTTATCTGAGCGAAGGTTGTTTGTGTTGTCATATATCTGCTCCTGTTTTGAGTCAACCATTTGATCAAGCAGGATCTCTGCTAATTATGCTACAGAATTCTTATCTGTCATGTCTCATTGTTCTTGTTTCAACTAGTGACTTTGTCACTACATATTAAACAAGTCACAGGATATGTTTCCAGCAACCTTTCAGTTGGCTGAGTTGTCATTGGAATTTCTAGCACTGTAGGACACACTCATATTTGTGAACCAGGTGCATCGCCAACATAAACAAAATGTTCCCCTGGAGCTGAGAGTTTTTCCAGTACTCCAACCTCTCCACTCTTCATTAACTCTCTCACCTCACTTTAATTAACTGTGCACTTTTCTCACCATGAGCCCCCGTTATCAGTATCTTTTTTTTGGTAATAGTCCTACGGAGATAAAAAAGATATCTTTCAAAATCACAGATTAAGAGGATCCTGTACCTCTTAATATGGTAAACTCTGTATTTTCTGCCCCTGATCTACGCAAATAAACGTTTCCGTCACAGTTATATGGTTTAAGAAAATCTGGCACTTCCTCCTTAACTAACCTCCGACCAGATTGTACATCCTGGTGCAGATTTCTTGCATCCACCGTGTTTTCTGTTAGCAATCCAACAAAATTCATTGGCTTATCTTGTGTTCTGACATCTGGCTTCCCTTTGCTTTTCCTAACGCACCAACACTGTGATGTCATGTGGCTCATATTATGAAAGTGGAAACGCCAACATTGTTTTTTTGCCCTATGGTAAGATATCCTATGATCTTCACCAAAATCTACTTTTCCTTTCCACACAAGGATTTATCTTCTCTCAAATTTCTAATCTCTCATGGATTTTGGAAGCACTGCTTGGATTTATGTACCAACTTATAAGCATCAATCATTGCAGCTTCTAGTCTTATCTTTGAAATCTCTACTCTTTCGCATTAGGCGCAACTTTAGCATCCAGCTTCATCCTTTTAATCTGACTTTCCTGTCTCAGTGCCAATTTCTGAAGTTCACACTTCCCTCTCTGTCTTCTGATCTTCCCTCTCGGAAGACAGAATGGAGACTCCGTCTAACACCTCGTGTAAACTGCTCAGATGCTAAGACGAATCTGCTATATTTAACGATCTCCTCAATTGTCTTGCCATCTTCAATAAATTGTGAGCACGTACAATGAGGACCCACTGCAGACAGCCCATTTAAAAGTTAAAGCCGATCTTCTATTGTATTTCAGTGTTCTTCCATCCAAAGTGCATCACCTCACACTGATTTGCTTTTATCCTCATCTGCCATGTACCTGAACACGCCGTTGTGTCACTCACGTACTGTCCTCCATACTGTCCTCCACACACTTTGCAATTTTTCCAGGTCTGGTTTCTGGAAACATTGATACTGTATGGCAGTCACAGTCCACACAGAAATACTGACACACTCACTGATGTGATCAAGTGCAATTCTGTTGCAATCCCTAAGGGCAAATTCAAGTACTGACACACACTGGCCAAAGTGAGTGAAACATTGGCAAGATCACCATGGAGCATGCGAACTTCTGGCAGACTCTCCATGTCTGTACGAGTTTCAGGGTATTAGTGAGTGTCTCCATGTCTCTGCATTCGTGGATACCTATCTGTGTGTACCTGTGTTGGTCCGGTCTGGAAGTCTCTCCTGTGTTTGACGTAATGCAAGATCTGCCTGACAAGTGTTGTCAGGAAGAGACACTCACGTCAAAACGTTAACCTTCATTTCTCTCCACAGATACTGCCATACCTGTGAAGCTTTCTGTTGTTGCCAGTTTCTGCTACCAAACCCACATCCAACCAAATTACTCTACAGATGGCGCTGGAGGGTGAAAACAATCAGTTATTCAGTTTGCGAGGGAGAGAGGGAAGACAGCAGCTCACAGCACCACTCTAACTGAAAGGACCATAAACACACACAGACACACACACACACGCACACACAGTCCCACACGTTCACGCATGTACACAGAAACATAAAGGGACAGACACAGTATTGCATGTAAGGACAGATTTTTAAAATTTTGATAAATAATAAGATCAGGACATAAGGAGAGACGGCGGGAGAATTGTGTTGAAAATCACGCCAGCCATGTTCAAAGAACAGAGTAGACTCAATGAGATGAATGGCGTCATTCAGCAGTAAATTGGTACGCTCTTTGGAATGTGTACATTTGATTGTGTCTGTGCACGTTTGTTCACCTTTGCGTGTACCTACGCGTTTTTGAGTGTGCATATGTGTGTGCCTGTGTTTTCGTGCATGCATATGTGTTTGTGTATGCATCTGTGTGTTCCTGTCTTTATGTGTGCACATCTGTGTTTTGCCTGTCTGTGTGCGTATTTGGTGCGTGAGTGCCTCTTCCTCAGAATGCATGTCTGCAAGTGTGTGTTTGGGTGCGTGCGTGTCTGTGTCTGTGTATGTAGTGTTCCTCATTTTTTTTAAAAATGGAAATATCAATGCACAAAATCATAATTACCATGCTGTTTGTCATTCAACTTTCCACATAGTTTGAGTAACTTTATTTTTGTCATGAATTTGTTATTTTGGCAGAGAAACGAAACCTACCTGATTTGCTCCAAACATTACCACAGCCCAATGCGTGGCATATATCATTGGCCATATCACCAAACTGTTTATATTTAAAACATACTGTAACCATTAGAGTGGAAAGATGAAAGGATGTCGTCATCTGAACAGTCAGGAAACTATAGATCGGTGAAAATGATATCAGTGGTTGGTAATTTCATGGAGGCATTCTCAGGGGCAGGATCTACGAGCATTTGCAAAGACAAGGACAGATTATGGATCGTTTGGAACATGGGAAATCATGTCTCCCTAACTTGACTGAGTTTGTTGAACAGGTAACAAAAGAAATTGATGGAGTTTGTGTGGTAGACGTTGTCTATATGGCTTGCAGAAGGGCGTTCGACAAGATTGCACATAGTAGACAATTTAGAACGGGGAGCTCACGTGGAAACGAGCACGAGTGAGACAAATGGATACAAAATAGGAATGAAGATATGAGACAAAAAGTAGTGATAGCGGATTTTTTTTTCAGCTGGAGATCTGTGACCAACAGTATAACTCAGGGATAAATGCTGAGTCCACTGTTTTTTTTTCATTTATGTAATTGATTTGATGTGAACATATGGTTCGTACATTTGCAGATGAAATCAAAATTGGTGGTGTGATGGGCAGTGAAGAAGATTATCTCAGAGTACAGTGCGACCTTAATCAGATGGGCCAACTTGCCAAGGAATGGTAATAAGAGTTTAATTTAAATAAATGTTAAGTACACCATTTTGGAAACGCACAACAGGGCAGGACTTGTACACTTAATGGTGAGGTCATGGAAAGTAGCTGGCAAATAGACTGAGGAGTAAAGCTGCAAAGCTCCTTGAAAGTAGAGCTGTCGGCAGACAGAGCTGTGAAGAACCCATTCTGTACACTAGCATTCATTTGTCAGAGAATTAATTTAGGAGTTAATATGTCATGTTGCAGCTGTACAGGACGTTGGTGAGGTCGGTTTTCAGGGCGTAGGTTCAGGTGAGAGGCAAAGGACCTTTGAGGGAACTCAGAGGCATCTTTTTCATGCAGAGAGTGATATGTGTGGAAAGAAACAAAGGGAAACACTTCACTATAAACACAGAAGATAGCAGTCTAGAAGAGAAAATATTCAGATGAATTAAACAGCTGAATTCAAATCAATTGAACGGTTAAAAGAAACGTGACAATTTGGAGATGTGACACAATGCAGCTATTGGCAGAATGAGAACATAAAAATGGAAGTGTTATCACAACAGGTAGCATTGCAGGTCACTACGTACAGGGCTGATGGGTGAATGGGCCTTGGTGTGAACTGGGGGTGCAGGCATCAGCGTTGCACTGCAAGTATTGCCGCTCAAACTGGGCACTCATGTCGCTCCGTAAACCGTTTCAGCAGCGAAATCAAAGCTGTATTCAACTACACTTAATCACTTGTTAGCCGGGATAATCGCTCTGTCTAATATTACGATCAAGCTAATCTATGTTTTAGTGACAAACGTGGATCGACATGACAGAGTCAGAAACATTTGCACCGCAAACTGATGACAAGCGGTTAAAGCTTCCAAACTTGACCACTCACATGCCGAAGAGTAGAACGAACATCTCAGGGAGAGGGCGAAATCAATCCCAGACGGACAGATCAGCTAAAAGCTCGACAGTCCTGCCGCAGGCAGACCGAAATGGTGATGGACGATTAGACAACGTACTGGATGAGAGGGCTCAACAAATATTGACAACCCAAATAATGGAAACGCCTTGATCATCAGTGAAAAAGACAAAGATGCAGTACTCAGACTTTCCTCAGTCAGAGGTGTTGAATCAATGATCCCACCTCACCCCCATTATGATGTCCACAGCAACACAGATGCTAGTCATCTACCAATTTGATTTTCTGACATGAAGAAACAGTTGAACACAGCAGATACGAAGAACGAAATGGACCCTGACACCATTCCTGCAATAGGACTGAAGACTTGTGCTGCACAGCAAGCCGTATGCCTGGGGATGCTGTTGCATCCAAGTTCGCTGACAAGGTGGAAAATTACTCAACTAGGTCCAGTTCCCTGAGAGGACAATAATATCAATCAGATTACTTGCCAAGCCTTCGGTCCCATCATTATATTTAAATAGGTGGCAGTACTTTTTTGACAGGGCTGTCAAGAAGCACAGAAATAACCCACACAGCGTGGTTTCCAATAGGTCCCCATGTAGTGATGTTGCTGTGGTGGAAGTATCACTGGATTACTAATCCAACCAGACTAATATTCTAGCCGTTGTTGGAAGTTAAAAATAATAAATTAAACAGCGAGATCTAAAACCAGGTGCAAGTAATGGTAACCTTGAAGAAAAAGACGTTTCTAAACACCAATGTACTTTCAGAAAGTATCTCCAGATATATAGAACATAGAACAATACAACCCAGAACAGGCCCATCGGCCCTCGATGTTGCACGGTCCTGTGAACTAATCTAAGCCCATCCTCCTAGACTACCCTATCATCCTCTATGTGCTTATCCAAGGAATATGAAAATCTCCATAACGTGGTTGAGTTAACTACATTGGCATTCATGAAGAAAGGCTTATGCCCGATACGTCGATTCTCCTGTTCCTTGGATGCTAACTGACCTGCTGCGCTTTTCCAGCAGCACATTTTCAGCTCTTAACTACATTGGCAGCCAGAGAATTCCACGCCGTTACCACTCTCTTAGTAAAGAACCTGCCTCTGACATCTGTCTAAAAGCTGTCACTGCTCAATTTGTGGCAATGCACCCTCATACAAGCTGACATCATCATCCCAGGAAAAAGACTTTCACCGTCTTATCCTACCTAATCCTCTGATTACCTTACATGTCTCTAACAAACCATCTCCTAACCTTCTTCTTTCTAATGAGAACAGATCCAAGTCTCTCAACATTTCTTCATATAACCTTCCCTCCAGACCAGGCGACATCCTGATAAATATTCTCTGCAAGTTTTCCAATGCTTCTACATCCTTCCTGTAATGGGGCGACCAGAATTGTACACAATATTCCAGATGCGGCTGCACGACCGTTTTGTACAGTTGCATAATGACATTACGACTCTGGAAATCAATCCCTCTACCAATCAAACCTAACAAACCGTTATAACTTCTCAACAGCACCATCAGCCTGGGTGGCAATTTTCTTCGATCTATGTACTCCAAGAGCCCTTTGCACATCCACACTACCAAGAACCTTTCCATTGACTCAGTATTTTACCTTCCTGTCATTCTTCCAAAAGTGAATATCCTCACATTTATTTGCACTGAATTCCATTTGCCACTTCTCAGACTAATTCTGCAGTATATACATGTCCCCCTGCAACCTGCAATTTTCTCCCACGCTGTCCACTCGTCCACCGACTTTAGAATCATCTGTAAACTTGCTAACCTATGCCTGCGTCCATGTCATTTATAAATGTGGCAAACAGCAGTGGTCGCTATACAGATCCTCGTGTCAAACCACTAGGAACCGGACTCCAAACTGAATACTTTCAATCAATCACCACTCGCTGCCTTCTTACAGAAAGCCAGTTTCTAATCCAAACTGCAAAGTCCCTCGAAATCCCATGCCTCTGCATTTTCTCCAACAACCTACCATGGGCAAACTTATCAATGCCTTACTGAAGTCCATGTACAGCGCGTCAACTGCCCTACCCTCATCTACAGACATGTGATAAACTCTTCAATGGTCTCTGAAACGTCCGAGCAAGGCTCTCTATTGTACCAACCGTCTCCGAGGTCTTACAGGATAAAACCGGACAGAACACTCGTCACCACCCTCTGTATCAAAAAGGGAAAATGAAGCATCGTCCAGCCAACCCTCCAGAGACCTCCTTCCTAGCATCTGCGAGCTAGTGACCATAGTTACAAAGCTTTCCTACAGATACTACAGAAACATCGGTAAAGGAGTAAGCCATTCAAAGAACTGAGCCTCCACCCATTCCAGGTCATGTCCGATCACCTCTGCAATGCCTTTTTCCACACCATGTACACATCAGTTAATGTCATGAACTATCAGAAGAATATAAAATAGGAACCGCAGCAGTTTCCTTGGTCCTACATTGTTGCACTCCCATTCAAGATAACAATGTCTGATCCTCTAGCTCCACACCATACGCCGGATCTCTACCTATTCATTTATTGAAAATAACTCCTTATTTAATGTCTTTGTTTCCATAGCCTTACATTAGAGAGAATTTTCCAGTTTGACCAGTCTCTGAGTGCAGACATTTATTCTCATCTCAATACAGAGTGACTTGCCTGTGCCTAATACTGTGGGCCCGTGTTTTGGATTTCTCAGCCAAGTTGATTATCATCCCTTCCAATCTGTCTCGCCCTGTCAGATGTTTTAATAAAATCACTGAGATCTCCACTCATTTTTCTAAACTCCAAGAAACACATGTCCAGTCGACTCAAACTCTCCTAATGTAATAGGCATGTCCTTTCAGAGATCAGTTTGATCATCCTTAACTGCTCTTCCTCAGTATCAGGTGTGTTCTCTGTTACGCAAGGAGAAGAAAACAGCACATAATACTGCACAATGTTCGAGATGAGGTCTCACCAAGGCCCTGTACAGCTGCAGTTAGAGACCCTTATTTCTGCACTCAAATCCCATGCAATAAGGGTCAAAGCACAATTTGTATGCATGGCTAATTTCTGTTCCTGCAATATTTATTTCAGTGATTGATATACAAGGTGACTTATATCCTTTTCAGTGTTGCAGCTACGCACTGGGTATGTCTCGTACACTGGTCAGAATGCCAATACCAGTCCCAGTATTGACTTCTATCTTAAGAACACACTGCCCAGCATGGATCCTGACCGCCTGCACAGAAGTAAATAACAAAAAAGAGTGTATTTCCCTTTAAAGTACAACATTTGTCAAACAATCGCACTTCAGTTGGGAGGCTACCATTCTATTTATCCACCAAAGTGCATAACGTCACATTTGTCCACACTGTTCGTCAACTGCCACGTATTTACCCATTCACTCCACTTCTCTCAATCACTTTGCAGCTTTTTCACATCACCATCTAGTGGTGTTGGCAGTCTTTGAAAAATTGTATTTCATGCCCTCAACAAAATGTATTGGAACAGCTGTGGCCCAAACCACGAACCTTTGTCTCCAATAAAATTATCATTTTGTTCCGTTGCTTCTCGGTAAAGAACTCCTGTGCTGGAGATTGTCCACTCTGACATTTTTTTTCTTATTTACCGCCCCCCCCCCTTCCTACTCTTTATTGTTAAGTAATTAATTGTAATTTGGACATCAGCAGCAGCAGAGACAGACTAATGCACGGACTTTGAGCCGACTTGGGGCTTTGCCCTCGAAAGATCTCAAGTCGTAGCCAGCGTACAGACATCGAGTTGGGCCGAGTACGGAGGAGAGTGAGCCCGTACTTACTTATGTGGAACAAGCACATGGCCAGGAAACGACAGCTGCAACATCGGTAGAAGTTACTTGGGCAAGAGAGCGTGCAGCAGCAAAAGATGATGCCTGAGGATCAGTAACTTTGTTGTTGGTTGGGCCCTGAGTCGGCGGTGACTACGTGCATAAGGGAAGGACATAATGGCAACAACGATGAGTTGCGGCCAGCGGTCAGAGTCATGTCCCTCTCATTGGAGGGTTTCACACAGGAAACAACGAGTTGGTGGTGGAGGAGTATTGGCCCAGCAGCAAAGATGGCACGTGAAGACAATAAACGTCAATATTGGCAGGATCCAATGTAGATGGCGATGAAGCTGTTTTGGAGGCATGGCAGTGTAAGCGTTCTCGATGGTGAGGAGTTGCCTCAGAACTGATGGACTCTCTTCAAGGTATACTTTTTTTTACGTATCTTTAAATTGCTCAAAATGGCGCATTTTGTGGCGACAAGTGAAAGGTTACCCCTGCGTTGTAATGTATATATTCTGGAAAATACACCTGATAATAAAATTAAAATTAAAATCAAAATTAAAATAAAAAATTCGGACTCAGTTTCCGACCAGCTCTTCATGTCTAAACCCCTGGCCATATATTAACCCCAAACTAATAAGATTTGATTTGGCACACTAGACTTGGGACTTCACCAAAAATCTTGCGAAAAATTTAAAAATAATCCCATCCATTGCTTCTCCTGAAAGTATCACCCAACCAGTTTCTCAAATATGAGACCCACTTCATAAATCTATGTTTATGTTGTCTATGCCCATTAATTTCAGTCCCAATAATTTTCCAGACGCATGCATTCATTAGTTTCATTCTGTTTCTCTTTTCACAACAGACTTGGGTTTCCTCGTGGTGCTGTGTTTTTTTTCCAATTTTTTGATGTTTTCTTCTGCGAATACACAACTGAAGTAGTTGCTTCATTGTTTTGCCATTTCCCTGTCCTCCATTCTGCATTCCCTGGTTTCAGGCGGAAGGAAGCTGGTGTTGTTTTCTCTTGCCTTTCCCAGTAGCACACTTTCAGAAGCTATTAACGTTTGCTCATACAACATTTGATTCTGTATTCTTGAGAAACAGAACTATTCCTGTCTTAAGCTGTATAAAGTTAAAAATCACACAACACCAGGTTATAGTCCAACAGGTTTAATTGGAAGCACTAGCTTGAAGAGGGCTGCTCCTTCATTACGTGTTCCTTCATCAACCACCTGATGAAGGAGCATCGCTTCAAAGTCTCCTGCTTCTAATTAAGTCTGTTGGATTATAACCCGGTTTTATGTGATTTTTATGTTTGTACACCCCAGTCCAACACCGGCATCTTCAAATCATATCTTAAGCTGCTCAATGTTTGACCATCCACAATAATACAATCACAGAATCAAAGACTCTGAGCCTTCAGAAATACAGCAGAGTCTATCTTAGGCACACATTCCGACAAGAGGCATGCAGCCGTGAATGTGATGATGCTTCAAGTACTCGTCCAAGTACTTTTTAACAGCTGTGAGGTTACCCGTGACAGCCCCTCTGCACAGAAGCACCTGAAGATTCTCTCCAGTGACACAACAATTTATCTTTCTATTCCTCTGATCAAAATGGATAAACATCTACAGTCACATTAAATTTACTCTAATAAATGTTGGCCCATTCATCTGAACCATTCATTTCCATTTGTATTTTTTCATCCATCTTCGTTGTATCAGCCTAGATTTCTACCTATTTTAGTATCCACTCACAATTTGCCTGCAGTGTTTTCTAACTCCTCATCCAAGTAGTACAATAGATAGAAAATAATTGTGGTCTGAACTATACGGCATCCCAAGTGTTGTGAAACATAACAGGACTCACCCATTCAATCTCTCTGCATTTTTTGGTTCATGAACTCTCTTTCCAAGCTAATAATTTCCTCCTGAACCGATGTGTTTTTATTTTGAAATTTAATCTTATGTGCAGCACTTTATTCAATGACTGCTGGAAGTCCAGGTATTTCAATCTCCAGGATCTTCATCATTCCACTTTGCCTGTGACATCTTTAAAGAACTCAAGCAAATCAATCGTTCACAACTCATGCTGACTCCAATGGATTGTGGTTTGACTTTGCAAATCTTCTGATAATAATTAATTAATAATGCATCCTGGCAATTTCCTTTCAACCCCAATAGTTTGATCACTTCTTTTTATTCACAAGTGAAGACGATTATTTAGAATTCTTCCCTTTATATATCCCCTCTCTTTAGTGAGGAGACTAAATCTAGACACATTACTCCAGATGAGATTTCAGAGACCCTGTACAGCAGCTGCACCATTTTTCCAGCCAGGTTAGAACAGTCTCAGATGTCTGCAGGAATGCACAGCATTGTGAAAAGTAATTGTCCTTCTCTACTCCGCCAGCAAAATGAAAGATCTGGTGAAGTCTTCACAATGACGCTTCAAAAGAATGAATAAGATGTGACGATTGGCCTCGGCGAATATCACACTTCAATCTAGCATTCATCCCCCTAGAGGTCATGTCGCTCAGTTTGCACAGAATCTGCCAAGGTGGTGCTTTGAAACAGCAAGAAGAGACAAACATTGATGGGAGTTATATATCAATGCCAAAACTGCAATACAAAGATTGAGCATGTTATTATATGGGAAATGAGATATGCAGGTTTATAGGAGTGCATTAATAATGGCCTGTTTCAAGTCATATCTAAATTGTGGTAACCGAAGTGAATGTTAATGACTGGAAAGATGGATTTCAAGAGTGTGTATGAGATAGTTAGCTTTAACAATATGTTGAGCACCGACCAGATATCGAGCTGTTTTGGAATTGCATTTGTATGGAAAGAAGAGCTAATTGACAACCTTTCTGGAATGGACCGTTTGAGAATTGTGGTTTTAATATATTGATTTTTGTTAATGATATTTGAGTTCAAGACTATTTTGGTTAAATTACGTTTATTAACATGAATCGTAGAAGCCATGAACGTGTGAGGTTAAGTTGGCTTCAGTGAATTGGAATAGGTAGTGAATACGATTTTTTAAAAAATCATACAATGTCCCTTATTAACAGAAACACTGTAAGATGTAAAATATGCATTTGTCCACACAAGCTGAAAACAGAAAAAGGGAAAGTTGACTCAATGATGGTTAACAAACGTTAAAGGTGGCGTTACATCAAAGGAGAAAGTGAGGACTGAAGATGCTGGAGTTCAAAATCAAAAATTGTGGCGCTGCAATAGCACAACAGGTCAGGCAGCATCCGAGGCGCAGGAGAGTTGACGGTTTGGACACAAATCCTTCATCGGGAATGTAGGGTTTGGTGCAAGGGGGCCGAGAGATAAATGGGACGGGGAAGGGAGTGCGGAAGAGTTAGTTTGAAAGGCGATTGGGAGATGAAAATGGCGGTTTGGCGGTGGTGGTGATAGGTCCGAGCAGAGGGTGGAGCGGATAAGTGCGAAGGAAGAGGGACAGGTGGGAAACTTCAAGATGCCAGTGCCGAGTTGGATGGTTGGATCTGGGATAAGGGCGGGTGACAAGGAGGAAGATGAAGCGTTCGTTCCTAAGGCGTCGGGTGTTTAAGATTTGGAGGAGGCCCAGAGCCTACAAGACCTTGCCACAGTGGAGGGGGAGATGAAGTGATTGGTTGGTTAGTGCATTTGGCCCAGGGATGTTCTCTGAAATGATCTGCAAATTGGTGTCCTGTCTCCCCAGTGTTGAGTAGATGACATCGAGAGCAACGGACACAATAGTTGAGGTGCTTGGATGTGCAAGGATCCTTTATGGCCTTGTATGGAGGCGAGGGTGCTGGTGTGGATGCAGGTCTTACCCCTGTTGCGGTGAAAAAAGAAGGTGCCGGGAGTGGAGGGTGTGTAGGTAAAGTGGGTGGACCGATCACGGGAGTCACAGAAGGAATTGTCTCCGTGGAATATAGATGGGGTGGGGCGGGATCTATACCTTTGGTGGTTCGGGACTGTTTGTAGGTGGTGGAAGTAGTGAAGAATGATGCGTTATATCCGGAGATTGGTGGGGTGGCAGGTGCGGACCAGGAAGATCTATCCTTCTTTTGGTTGGAGGTGTGGGGTTGAAGGACAGTGGTGCAGGAAGTCGGAAGTTAAAGCTAACTATCTCATACACACTCTTGGACTGGAGGGCTTTGCTTAAAATGTGCGAGTGGAACTTGTTGTCATTGATGTCGGAGGCTCTGTGGGATATTCTGGAGTGGAATTGCTCCTTCAGGGAGAAGATGTGGCAAAGATGGAGAACTTTTGAGTAAGGAATAATGTTTTTGCATCCTTACCCAATTTGACTTTCCCCAATGTAAGACTTCACATTTATCAATATTAAACTCAATTTGCTGATCGACGTTCTGCTGCAATTTCTGATAACTTTTTATGGGCAATAATATGACAGACACCATCAACACATAAGCCTTCTTCTTCTGCTTAACAAGAGGTACAATTTATTTAGCAAGCGGATCACTTCCCATATCACTTCCTCGCTGCCTGACAGAGTCATACATATCAAGGACACGCAGTACCTGTTCCTTAAATCAGTTCCACATTTCCATTGTCTGCATCCCCTCCATGTTGCTACCCCATTCTATGCATCCTAATTCTTGCCTAAGCGCATTATAATTGACCTTGGCCCATCGATAACACTTCACCTGTGGCATGTACCGATTCATTTCCATCGATAAACTGAACATAACTGAATTATGGTCACTCTCTCCAAAGTGCTCACCTAAACTAAATCAAACACCTGGACTGGTTCATTACCAAACACAGATCTCAGTGTGGCCTCCCCTCTTTTCGGCCCTTCGACATACTGTGTCAGGAAACCCTACTGGACACATTGGATAAAAACTGACCCATCCGACATACGAGAGTTATCGCATTTCAAGTCAATGTTGGTGAAATTAAAGTCCCCCTTTCACTCGTACCCATTATAATTTTGCCAATCCTCTCCTTCACTTCCCTGGATCTCTGCAGAGGCCTATTAAAATATCTCCACGCAGTGAGACCTCTCCTCTCCGATTTGTAACCTCAGCGCATACTAAATCAGCAGACAAATCCGCGTCCAAAGGTCTTTCAGCTACTGTTACACTATTTTTGACTAACAAGGCCACATCTCCCCCTCTTTAACCGCCTTGCCTGTTCGGAATGAATGATCTAAATCATGGAATATGCAAAATCCATTACTCTCCCTGCTCTATCGATATCCTCGAAATTACTACAACATCGAAGTCCGAGGTACCTATCCATGCGTCAAGCTCACCTACCTTATTTCAGACACTTCTGGTGTTGAAGTAGACACACTTCAAACCAGCTTGCTGCCTGCCAGCACATTACTGTGACCGTGAAATCCTGTCCCTGCCCCCTTACTCTCATCTTCCTGTGCACTGCGACTACACCTCAGGTTCCCATTCTACTGCTGAGCTAGTTTAAAGCTACCCAAATAGCACCAATAATTTGACCACCCAGGATATAAGTACCTTTCTGGTTCAAATGAAGTCCGTCTTGTTTGCCTAGGTCCCACCTTCCCCAGAATGAGCCCCAATTATCGAAGTGTATGAAACCCTCCCTCCTGCATCATCCTTGCAGCCACGTGTTCAGCTGATATCTCTCCGTATTATTTGCCTCGCCATCACATAGCACCGGTAACAAACCAGAGATAACAAATCTGCTGCCTGAAATCCTGCATTACATACGTCGTTGGTACTTACGTGGACCACGACTTGGGGCTGGTCACCCTTTCCCTTCAGGACCACAACGATACGATCCAAGACATCACGGACCCTGGCACCTGGGAGGCAACACACCAGTAGTGAGTCTCGTCCGTTCACAGCACATTTGTTTACGTCTTTAGAAACCAGCTATGGAACTGCATTTTGTAAAAGAAAAAATCATTGCCTGATTAAAGCAATGAGAGGGAAACCTAGAGAAATCCGAGCTGTGTTCAGGTCAGGTGTCTCGAGAAACAGCTTTTCAGGTGTAGCTTTTGTGCTGGAAGAGACTTCAGTGTAGTAGCAAGTTATCAATTGACTGTGAGGAATGTAGTTACATATAGTGTTGCCTTTGCTTAACACAGCAGAAACATTGAGTCTGTGAAGACAAAGCATCATCTTTTTCCTTTACCTCGGGCGTTGTTTCAGTAACTGGAGATGGGCAATCAGACCTATAGCAGGTGATGTCGTCATCCCATCAACACTACGTCTTGTTGTTACATTAGACATATTTTAATGAAAGGAGCAAACTGAAGCTGCTTGTTAACGAGTTATAATTGTGCTACTGGAGGGTTTTCCTCTTCTGTTAACAAAAGGCTGCTTTGAACGTGTTATCCAAAAGTGTCATCCTCAATCCGCTTTGGATAAACAGCTCCAGAGTGAGGGAAACATCAGAATCTGAGAATGTTAGACTGGATTCTTACAACAATCGTTCATAATTTGAGATCAACAGACTGGAATGGTTCAAGAATGGATTGGAATAGGAGAACAAGAGACTGGAATTTTCCAACAATAGATAAGAATCTGAGAATATTAGTCTATAGAACATAGAACATAGAACATAGAACATTGAACAATATAGCACAGAACAAGCCCTTCGGCCCACGATGTTGTGCCGAACTTCTAACCTAGATTAAGTACCCATCCATGTACCTATCCAAATGCCGCTTAAAGGTCGCCAATGATTCCGACTCTACCACTCCCACGGGCAGCGCATTCCATGCCCCCACCACTCTCTGGGTAAAGAACCCACCCCTGACATCTCCCCTATACCTTCCACCCTTCACCTTAAATTTATGTCCCCTTGTAACACTCTGTTGTACCCGGGGAAAAAGTTCCTGACTGTCTACTCTATCTATTCCTCTGATCATCTTATAAACCTCTATCAAGTCACCCCTCATCCTTCGCCGTTCCAATGAGAAAAGGCCGAGAAATCTCAACCTATCCTCGTACGACTTCCTCTCCATTCCAGGCAACATCCTGGTAAATCTTCTCTGCACCCTCTCCAAAGCTTCCACATCTTTCCTAAAGTGAGGCGACCAGAACTGCACACAGTACTCCAACTGTGGCCTAACCAAAGTCCTGTACAGCTGCAACATCACTTCACGACTCTTGAATTCAATCCCTCTGCTAATGAACGATAATACTCCATAGGCCTTCTTACAAACTCTATCCACCTGAGTGGCAACCTTCAAAGATCTATGTACATAGACCCCAAGATCCCTCTGTTCCTCCACCTCACTAAGAACCCTACCGTTAACCCTGTATTCCGCATTCTTATTTGTTCTTCCAAAATGGACAACCTCACACTTGGCAGGGTTGAACTCCATCTGCCACTCCTCAGCCCAGCTCTGCATCATATCTAAGTCCCTCTGCAGCCGACAACAGCCCTCCTCACTGTCCACAAATCCACCTATCTTCGTATCATCTGCAAATTTACTGACCCACCCTTCGACTCCCTCATCTAAGTCATTAATAAAAATTACAAACAGCAGAGGAGCCAGAACTGATCCCTGCGGAACTCCACTTGTAACTGGGCTCCAGGCTGAATATTTACCATCTACCACCACTCTTTGCCTTCGACCGGTTAGCCAGTTTTCTATCCAATTGGCCAAATTTCCCACTATCCCATGCCTCCTGACTTTCTGCATACGCCTACCATGGGGAACCTTCTCAAATGCCTTACTAAAATCCATGTACACTACATCCACTGCTCTACCCTCATCCACATGCTTGGTCACCTCCTCGAAGAATTCAATAAGGCAAGACCTACCCTTCACAAATCCGTGCTGGCTGTCCCTAATCAAGCAGTGTCTTTCCAGATACTCATAAATCCTATCCCTCAGTACCCGTTCCTACCACTTTGCCTACCACAGAAGTAAGACTAACAGGCCTGTAATTCCTGGGGGTTATCCCTATTTACTTTTTTGAACAGGGGCACAACATTCGCTACTCTCCAGTCCCCTGGTACCACCCCCGTTGCCAGTGAAGACGAGAAGATCATTGCCAACGCTACTGCAATTTCCTCTCTTGCTTCCCACATAATCCTAGGATATATCCCGTCAGGCCCGGGGGACTTGTCTATCCTCAAGTTGTTCAAAATGTCCAACACATCTTCCTTCCTAACAGGTATCTCTTCTAGCTTAACAGTCCATTTCACACTCTCCTCTTCTACAATATGGTCCCTCTCGTTCGTAAATACTGAAGAGAAGTACTTGTTCAAGACCTCTCCTATCTCTTCCGACTGTTCCAACATTCACGGTTTAAAAGCTCAGAAAGTACATTGACTTGTTAGAACAATGGACCCGGATTATCAAATGATTTTTCTCAGGATTGGGCATGTGAGTTGCGAATAGAATGTGTGCTGATAATTATTCAGGGAGGTTACTAATACATTCTCGCAATTCTTGGTGTTCCAGGTGATTCTATCTCTGTCCACTTATTATTTCCATAAACCATAGTGAACGTCATTTCTATTTCTATCTACATTCGGCAAAAATATAAATTATTGCATTCACTTTCAATACTCCAGTCGTATTCCATGGAACCCATACCCTTCACTGACTCACATCTGAAGATGAATAAAAATTTTCACAACCACGGTGACTCCATTTTGTCTTGAGCTGATTGATATCTCAATGTTCCTTCTCTCACCAAAACTGTTTATTGCCACCTCCCCAATATTCCCATTCTTCACTTCGATGGCTGTGCTGTTTCTGAATAAACCATAATCTATGCATTTCCACTTTCATTTCTCTTCTGACCACTCTTCCAGATACAAATATTTTGATCACAAACTTATTTCTATTTCTACCCGGACCTATGAAAGGTGCAAATTGTGAAACCAGTTTGATTTTAAGGTGAGGCAGTCACAGCTTTGTGTCACATCCTTTAGCATATCCTGCAACCACACACTCCAGAGCGGTTTGAGTTTTCAGTGACCATTAATTAACTGTTTCATTGATCTGTTTTGAGTCGAGAACTTTCCAAGCAGTGGAGGTTGCCATTTCCATCAACTCCAAAGTGTACTGCTCTCACATATTGACTCGGTGGCAGAGGCCATCTCTGCTAACCCCCTCTCAGGGGAATACAAACGTTCTGTCTCCATAGACGAATAAAATGAAAGTCTTCTAGAAACACGACGGGACAGAGTATCTGGTGAAAATGAGAATCAGTGGGAGATTGGAATTAATCATGAGAACTTACAGAAAAAAAAAACCCACCTTAACTGGAAGTTTCATAAGTTGTTGCACCAGACAACACCAACCCCTGAGGGTTCAGGGCGGCGGCAACATTGCTTCTGAAAGAGTTACAGAGCCATCCAGCACAGAAAGAGATCCTTCGATTCAATCTGTCCATGCTGAACATAATGCCAAATTGAACCAATCCCACCGCCTGTGCTTGGCCCATATCCATCCAAAGCTTTCCGATTCATGTCGTTCAAACATTGCAACTGCGAGAAATAATTGTTGAATATCCTTCAAAATGGTGTAGAATATTCTGATTAGTGCAGACTGGAAGTTATTGTTTGCAACCCCAAATATTTAAAACGGGAGGGGGAGCGAAAGCAAAAATTATCAACACATTGGACAACTTGATGTCAGTGCTGAGCAAAATATTAGAATTTCTGAGAATGTATGCGGTAACCATGATATAACTTGGCTGAATCAGCTTAGTTCAGGGAAGGGGAATGATCTTTGAGAAACATGCGCAGCTTATATTAGTTGCAACGTCTACAAATGAGACCCAGTGGGAGTGGTGTATTTGAACGAACAAAATACATTTAACATGGTTGTTCCCAGGTGAGCGAACGTTCACGGGTAAGGCGAAAACATGCTACATGGATTGGTTAGTGGAGACAATATAGAGAGTGGTGCCTTTTTCGGGACTGAAGGTTTTTGCTCCGAGGGTATCACACGTATCAATGTTGCGAACACAGCAATTCGCAAAGCTGAAAAATATTTGGATGTGGGTAAGAAATAACATAGATCTAATGTTGTATCGATTAAGCGATATGAGGTTGGGAAATGTTGTTATCCGAAGGACCTGCATGTCTTTGACTATAAGTCACCAAAAATAGTCCATGTAGGAGTCTTTTGAGAGAGTCTTACGACATGGATTCAAGCTGTTGGGCCTAAACTGATGCATGATGACCAAAATGTCCATCAGGGCTAACACCATTTCCCTGTACTTGGTCCATATCCTTCTAAAGCTTTCATACTCATGGATTTGTGAAAATGCCATTGAAACGTTGTTAATGAACCAACGTCAACCACTTCCGCTAGCAGCTCATTCCATATGCATACCACCCTCTGTGTAAAAAAAAGTTGCCCCCTCAGGGTCTCTTTTATTCTTTCCTCTGTAACTTGAATTCACTAGCGCGTTTAGTGTATCCATGCCTCTCATGATCTTATTCACTTCTACAAGGTCATCTTCAGCCTCCTACGCTGTGAAGAAAAGAGTCTGAGCTTGTCCAATCTCTCCAAGTACCTCAGACACTTGTGTCCTGGCAAAAATCTTCTAAATTTCTTCTGCACTATTTCCCTTTAATAACGATCTTCCTCAATCGAGGTTAACACAATGCTCGAAGGGTGGCATCCCCAACATCCAGTCGAACTGCAACATAACTTCCCAAAATAGATATTCAGTGTCCTGACTGATGAAGGTCCTTGTGCCAAAAGACTTTTTCATTGCCCTGTCTAACTGTGACTCCTCTTTGCGAAACATGCACCTGAAATCCAAGGTCTCTCTGGCTCATTACACTTAGGACATAGAACATAGAACATAGAAACGTACAGCACAGAACAGGCCTTTCAGCCCACGATATTGTGCTGAGAATCATTCCTAATAAAAAATAACATAACTAGGCACCCCTCAATTCACTATTGTCGCTTAGATGTCCCTAATGGCTCTGCATCTGCACATCGTTGGCAACGCATCCCATGCATTAACAATTCTCTGTGTACCTTTGACGTCTCCTCTACACCTTCCTCCTAATATCTTAAAACTATGACCCGTCATTCCAGTCAATCCTGCCCTGGGGAAAGGTCTCTGGATATTGACTCTATCCATGCCTCTGATTACCTTGTATATCTCTATCAGGTCACTTCTCTTCATCTTTCTCTCCAGAGAGAAAAGTCCGAGCTTAGCTAACCTCTCTTCGTAAGACAACCGCTCGAGTCCAGGAAGCATCCTGGTGAAACCTCTTTGCACCATCTTGAACACCAAGATCACTCTGTGTTTCCACACTGCCAATAATCCTGTCTTCAATTTTATAGTCAGCACTCAAGTTCAACGTTCAAAATGCATCACTTCGCATTTTTTCAGGTTGAACTCCATTTGCCATTTCCCAGCCTAACTCTGCATTCTGTCTATGTCGTGCTACAACGATCAACGGCACGTCCAACTTTTGTGTTATCGGCAAATTTACTAACCAACCCTTCAACCTCCTCATCCATATCATTTGTAAAAACGACAAAGAGCAGAGGCTCAAGACCAGAGTCCCGCGGGACACCACTCACCACTGACCTCCGGGCAGAATACTTTCCATCTACAACCACTGTCTGCCTTCTGTCAGCCAACCAATTCTGAATCCAGACAGCAAAATCTCCTTGTATCCGCCACGTCCTGACTTTCTGAATTAGCCGACCATGGGGAACCAGATGAAATGCCTTGCTGAAGTCCATATACACCACAGCCACTGCTCGATCTTCGTCGACCTGTCTCGTCACCTCCTCAAAAAACTCAATAAGATTCGTGAGGCATGACCTGCCCGTCACAAAACCATGCTGACGGCCTTTAATCACGTTATGCTTTTCCACGCAGTCACAAATTCTATACTTCAGAATTATTTACAAAATATTGCTGACCACAGTTGTAAGACTGACTGCTCCATAGTTGCCAATGATTTCCCTATTCCCTTTCTTGAAAAAGGAACAACATTCACCTCCTTCCAATCCACCCTTACGACTCCCGTGGATAGTGAGTAAGCAAAGATCTTTGCCAGTGGCTTAGCAACCTTCTTTCTCTTTTACGGAGCAGCGAGGATAAATCGGGTCCGTCCCTGAGGACTTCCCCATCTTCATATTTGCCAAAAACTCCTGCACATCAACTTGCTCAATCTCCATCTGTTCAAACCTGTTTCCCAGCTTCTCAAAGTTTTTATTCACAACAAAGTCCGTTCCTTCGTGGAAACCGAAGCAACAAACTCATTTAGGGCTTCCCCTATCTGATCAGACTCGTGACCAACCCTAACTTCTACCTGATCATTCTCTTATTTCTCTCGTTTGAGTAATATGCCTTTAGCTTCTCCACTATCCTTCCTGACAAGTCTTTTCCATGCCATCGCCTGCCTCTCCTCAGTCCATTTCTGTGCTCCTTTCTCGTAAGTCTGTAATCCTCTAAGTCTAAGCTAAATCCTTGCTTCCTCCACCGATCGTAAACTGCATTATTCCTTTTGACGAGGAGATCTTCTGTCCTCGTCATCCAAGGCTCATTAATCTTAAGTCTCATTGCCTGTCTCAGAGGAACACATTTGTGCATCACTCGCAACAACTGCTCCTTAACCAGTCTCGACATGTTTTTTATGCCCTTTCTGTGGAAGACTTGTTCACAATCTGTATTTCCCAACCCCTGTCTGTTAGCTTCATAATTTCCTTTTCCCCAATTAAATATCTTACCTCAGTAACTACTTCTTTCCCTCTCCAAGGCAATGGTAAATGTGAGGCAGTTGTGCTCACTGTCACCAAAATGTTCTCCCATCGCGAAATCTGATCTTCTTAATGCCCAACCTTTGACTATGGATCTCTTACCTTGATTTGTCTTTCCAAAATGCAAGACCGCATACCTACCTATACTAAACCGTGTTTATCATTTCTCGGACGACCTCCCCAGCTGGTCAAGGTCCTGCTGCAAACGTTTCCCACTGTCCACGATACCACCTATTTTATTGCCATCTGCAAACTTACTAATCATGTCTTGTGCATTCTCTTCCAAATCATTTGTATAGATAACAAACAGCAAGGGGCCCAACACCGATCGCTGAGGCACTCCACTAGTCACAGGCCTCCTGTCTGACAAGCATCTTTTCACTTTTACTCTCTGTTTCCTGCCATCAAGTCGATTATGCGGGCCATTAATCATCCCCAACTCTCCTCCCCATCCCCACCGGATTCAATACCACCTAACCTCCTCGAGCAGCCTACCATGCGGAACCTTACCAAAGGCCTTACTGAAATCCATTTGACTACGTCTACCGCCATGCCCTCATCAACCTTCCTGATCGAAGCACTCTAAAAACTTTGCGAGGCATGATCTAACACGCATAAAACCGTGCGCTTTACTCCAAATCCAATTTTGTTTAAGTAAAGAGGGCAGTAAATGAAATGTTTTTCTTTGTCATAAGGTGATTGAAGTACGTAAGTAAAGCCATCTTCTTGTCGAGTCTTGCTGAGAGAGTATTAGAGGCACTGTAAAGGTTTGATTTGCTTTCTAAAAATGATTTTGTCACAGGCAAAGATGGTGATACCATGAGGAGAGAGTGAAGAATCTGAGTGTATAATCTGTAGCGCTGTGAGAGAAGAAGTGATGATTTTGTTGAAACTTAAGGATTAGCATCAATCATCAATTTATAAAAGTGATATTGATAGGATGTAAAATTCCCATATCGACTGAATGAATTATTGGCATGTGTACCTTCGTACAGTGAAAAGCTTTGTTTGTGATCAGTAAAGGCAGATTGTATTAAACAAGGACAGAGAGATCGCAGGGTGAAAATAAACTTGGACAGAATAAGTCATATGGGTTACACTGCACAAGAAGTGTAGCAGACAAAATCAACATGAACATTATCAGCATGATTTGAACTTCGAGAATCCATTCTTAATAGATGTTTTTTGCATCAATGAACTCTTAACATTAATGTGCATTCTGTGTGTGAGCGAGGCCGAACGTTATGATTTACATATTTCCCGACAGTCGCCGCAACACCTTCTTTCTGAAATACTTCGCCATTCCCATCAACTTCTGATCTACATAGAGAACAGGAAGCGGTCTTCTCGGTGATGGAAGATGCCTCCTTGAGACTTTACACACTACATTTGGCTTCCCTCCTCACTGCTAGAAAACATGCTAAAGTCATGTTTAAAGTGTACCATGAGCAATGAAGGAATGAGAAACACTTTGGAGTAATCTCTCTGTGCAGCCTCTGCTACAATTGTTTGTCATGTTGGTACATGAATTAACTATTTCTTCTCCTGTATGAGTAACTCGACGGCCAGAATGGCCTCCTCCTTTTCCTGTGTAAATGGCCTCCTCCTTTCCGGCAGTCCTGTTACATGAATGTAACGTGCACTTTAACAGCCCACGCTTAAGTACTGCCCAGGTCTTACTGAACATGGACACAGACTGCTTCAGGAGCAGACAGGTGACATATTATGCTGATAATTGTGTAATCTTCAGTGACCATCCCCACTTCCAAACTTATGATGGAGACAGACATTGATGAAGTCCCTGAAGATGTTATTTTTGCTGAGGAAGCTATCCTGAAGAAACATCCCAGGACTGAACTGATGGCCTGAGTTCTGATAGCGGAGAGTTTATACTGATTACCAATAAATCCACGTTACTTTTGCTCCTTGATGTCATCCTGTGTCTATCACTGCCTTGATATCAGGGCCAGTCACTCTTACCTGACACCTTGTGCTCACGTCTTTTGTTCATATCAATACGTCATGGAAAAGGAATGTTTTCTTCAAACAGTGAACGACAGGAATTTTCTATTCTAAAGGGTTTGGGGATCTCGATCAATCAAAGTATTTAAAGAAGATGGAGATAGACTTTGACCTGTCAGAGAGTTGACAGCTATGAAGATTTGAGCATTTAAGAGAACTTGTGACCGAGTGCAGATCAACCATGATCATAGCGAATCGCAAGGTAGACTAAAGATGTGAAACACATTCTCCAGTTTCTGATGTTCTCACATTCTTTTATTGGTGTTATTTTCCTGTACATTCTGTTATTGAATGTTGCATTCGGGGGACCAGAGGTTTTTATGAGCCATCTCTGGGTGAGGTATTGGGGGTGTATTCTCTGTGAATCCGCGTCTGCAACCTCACCAAACAATGAAGCACTCGTTGCAGAGACGGGAAGCTCTTTAAAGAGAGATGAGGATCCTCATCACAAACAGCCTACGATTTCCATATTATTTCCCCAAACTAACCCAAACCAGGTGAATAGCCTTGAGGAGCTGAATGCTCTCCTCGGTTTCTGTGCACCACGATAGAGGAGGAAGTGTCCTCCAACTGCTGCTGTCTAGCAACTTTGAGTGGCTGAATAAAATATGTGAACATCGGAGTGATGAGCAGGATTGGGTCATTGAACAGTTTGAGGCTTCTCCACCAGGCATGGATATCGTGGCTGATCCGGTTATGGTCCCATTCCCCACTTTTCTGTCTATATTCTATTATCTGTGACTCGCTTCTCTCTCAAATATTTAACTAGTGCAATGTGTCAATAAATGTGGATCTTGTGGCAGTACTTATTGTCACATAGTACAAATGTGTGGTCTCTGAATTGTGTCTTATTAATTTCTCCTTCTCAATGTTAACGGTCCTCTTACTTCATGCCCCAGAAGTAATTCAAATGGACTCAATTTGGTCAATTCATTTGGTGCATCTCTGATCGCAAAATGCACTAGCAGAATTCCCTTAGTGCAATCATCTGGATGGTCCTGAATATAAGCCGGCAACATGGTCTTTAATATCTAATGTCACCTTTCTAGCGATCACTGCAATTATGGAAGGTATGCAGGAGATTGAATAGTTTTATTCCAAAGTTGTCCATAACTTCCTTGAATAGTTTTGATGTCAACTTAGACCCTGAATCGGATTGTACCTATGTTGGTACTGTGTATCCAGTGAAAACCTTGAGTAATTCCATTGCAATTCTCTAAACTGTAATGTTGCATAATGAGACGGCCTCTAAAAATCTAGTCAACACCTTCTTTAAGGTAACAAATACTGATTTACACTTTTTGTCTGATGTAGGGGACCTATGGAATCAATTACGACTCTTGCAAAATGTTCCTCAAAAAAAGGAATAGGTATTAAAGGCGCGGTTCTTTTCAAACTAGTTGAATGTCAACTAGCCACGATAAGGCATGACCCACTCTTAGTCGTATCTTTACATACAGATGAGGAAGGACACCACTTTGACTGGGACAACACATCCATCCGAGGACAATCCAAACAGACACACACGAGAATTCCTAGAAGTATGGCATTCCAACTGGAATTCTATCAGCAAACACGTTGACTTGTACCCCATTTCCCATACCCTCGAGAAAAAAAGGAGGAAGTGGCATCACTGCAGAAAAGGACATCACAACAGGAAATGATATCAAGAAGACAAGGAAACCTAAACACATAAATAGAAAGCGGGTCATGCCACCAGTGCTTTGTGAAGAGGCTCACTGTTGATGTTATCTAGCATGGTAACAAAACGTCTGAAAATGCACCTTCCAGCTCAGCGAGCAAACCTACGTACATAATTGAGCGCTTTTTGTTCTACCATGAATTCCAGTCCTTTTTCTGGCAATAGTGCTTCAGACGTACGGATCGCCTCATCTCTCAGCATCACAGACTGAGAGGATCCTGTGTCTCTTACTATTGTAACCTCTTTACCTCTTAATCATGGACTGTGTGAATGAACTTTACCTTTTGAATGCATATTTTCTTCGCAGAGCCGGCACTTCCTGTTTAACCAACCTGCGATCAGCGTGTACAGTCTAGTACAGCTTTCTAGCCTTCATTGTCCGTTCTGTTACCACTCCAACAAAACTCCCAGGCTTATCCTCCTTTCCTACATCTGGCTTTCCAGTGCTTTTCGTCGCCCACTAACACTGATTTCATGTGGCCTACTTTATTGCATTCAAAATACCGGAGCTTTTTAACGTCTTTGTCCCCTTCAAGAGTTTGTTTTTTACCCTGTGGTAGGTTATCTTTATGATCTTTACCGAGATCTACCTTTCCCTTTTCTTGTGAGGAGTTCACTTTGCTCCAATTTCTATCCCTCATGGACTGAAATTGATTCTCGAAGCCAAACTGTGTTTTAGGGTGCAGCGGATAATCATCTGCCACTTCACTTGCTCTTCCACATGAATTGTTACTAATTAAGGAAATTATTTTTTAAATCCTCCAAAGAAATTGTCTCGCTAATAGAGTCATAGGTTTGCTCTATTTTAAAGCTCTTATCCATCTATCAAAATTAGTTTCTTTGATACGTTCAAACTTAATATTGTTTAGACGACACTCCCTCATTAGATTCCTGAAAAGTTGTCTGTGGGCTTCTGGTTTCAGCTCATATGTACCTAAGATGGCTTTTTACACCTCCATTGACAGTGCTGCGAATAGTCAATAGCTCTACCTACAAGTTTGGTTTGGATGAACAAAACCTACAAGATCACTGACATCTGCATTTATTTCGCTAATTTTTCCAATTGAATGAAAGCGGCTTCCACACCCTTCTCATCAAATGTAGGTAGTGCTTAAAAATAATTCAACAGTATCTCACTTGGGTTTGACTACCGAGAGTTGCCTTATCCACGCTTTCGTCCTCACTAGACTTATCTTCAGCCTTCATCTCCATCCGTTTATGCTGACTTTCCTTTCTAAGTGCAATTTTCTGAAGTTGAAACTCTCTCTTTATCTTTATCTTCTGCTAAAGCATTTATTTCATCTTTCCTCACGGTGGGACGGAGCTTCAACATGAACGTTTCTACGAATTCCCGCAGCTTGGCCTTACCAACTTTTGTAAAAACACCTAGATCACTTCTTCCACTTAAAGTAAACTCTTGCTAACTGAAAGAGCCGGTGCTATGAAACTAGGCAAGAGACAAGAGACAATAGGTGCAGGATTAGGCCATTCTGCCCTTCGAACCTGCACCACCATTCAATATGATCATGGCTGATCATCCTTAATCAGTATCCTGTTCCTGCCTTATCTCCATAACCCTTGATTCCACTATCCTTGAGAGCTCTATCCAACTGTTTTTTAAATGAATCCAGAGACTGGGCCTCCACTGCCCTCTGGGGCAGAGCATTCCACACAGTCACCACTCTCTGGGTGAAGAGGTTTCTCCTTATCTCTGTCCTAAATGGTCTACCCCGTATTTCTAAGCTGTGTCCTCTGGTTCGGCACTCACCCATCAGTGGAAACATGTTTCCTGCCTTCAGAGTGTCCAATCTTTTAATAATCTTACATGTCTCAAACAGATCCCCTCTCAGTCTTCTAAACTCAAGGGTATACAAGCCCAGTCGCTCCAGTCTTTCAGCGTCAGGTCGTCCCGCCATTCCAGGAATTGACCTCGTGAATCTACGCTGCACTCCCTCAATAGCCAGAATGTCTTTCTTCAAATGTGGAGACCAGAACTGCGCACAATACTCCAGGTGTGGTCTCACTCGGGCCCTGTACAGCTGCCGAAGAACCTCTTTGATTCTATACTCAATCCCTCTTGTTATGAAGGCCAGCATGCTATTAGCCTTCATCACTACCTGCTGTACCTGCATGCTTACCTTTATTGACTGGTGTACAAGAACACCCAGATCTCTTTGTAGTGCCCCTTTACCTAACTTGATTCCATTTAGGTAGTAATCTGCCTTCCTGTTCTTGCCACCAAAGCGGATAACCATACATTTATCCACATTAAACTGCATCTGCCATGCATCGGACCACTCCCCTAACCTGTCCAAGTCACCCTGTAATCTCCTAACATCCTCCTCACATTTCACCCTGCCACCCAGCTTAGTATCACCAGCAGATTTGCTAATGTTATTACTAATGCCATCTTCTATATCATTAATGTATATTGTAAAAAGCTGCGGTCCCAGCACTTATACCTGTGGTACCCCACAGGTCACTGCCCTGCCATTCCGAACTGGAGCCGTTTATCAGTACTTTGTTCCCTGTCAGTCAACCAACTTTCAATCCAAGTTAGTACTTTGAGCCCAATACCATGCGCCCTAATTTTTCTCAATAACCTCCCATGTGGGACTTTATCAAAAGCTTTCTGATAATTCTGGTACACTGCATCTACTGGATCTCCCCCGTCCATCTGCAGAATTTCATCCTCAACAAATTCCAGAAGATTAGTCAAGCATGATTTTCCCTTCATAAATTCATGCTGACTCTGACCTATCCTGTTACTATTATCCAGATGTGTCATAATTTCATCCTTTATAATAGACTCCAGCATCTATTCCCAACCCTGAGGTCAGACTAACTTGTCTATAATTTCCTGCTTTCTCTCTCTCACCTTTCTTAAAAGGTGGCACAACATTAGCCACCGTCCAATCCACAGGAACTGATCCCGAATCTATCGAACTCTGGAAAATAATCACCAACGCATCCACGATTTCTCGAGCCACCTCCTTCGGTACATTGGGATGTAGACCATCAGCCCCCGGGGACTAATCAACCTTCAGACCTGGCAGTCTCTCCAACACCAATTCCTGGCAGATATAAATTCCCTTAAGTTTAGGTCCTTCAGCGACTGTTACCTCAGGGAGATTGCTTGTGTCTTATCGAGTGAACACAGATCTGAAGTACCAATTCAATTATTCTACCATTTCTTTGTTACCCGTAATATATTCCCCTGTTTCTGTCTCCAAGGGCCCAATGTAAGTCTTAACCATTTTTGTTGCCTTTCACATACCTAAAAAAGCTTTTACTATACTCCTTTATATTTTTGGCCAAGCTATATTTATCCAATCAAATCAACACTGGAAAGAAAAGACACTAACACCACTCGCTAGCTAATTGCTGCAAAAAGTCACCAATCTGTTATGGACTAGGCCCGACCCATCAAAGCACGTAGGCCATACCATAACTTTGGTATTTGTTAGGATATTCCGAGAGGGAATTCGCTGGTCAGACTCCAGAGATATAAACAAACCGAATGTATTTGCAAAATTAGGGAATGAAACACAACGAACCGAAAATAGAATACCCGAATAACTTATCCTGTCCAAACCCGACTGGCCATCTCAACTGAATATTGCTGTTCCAAATGGGCGGCAAGGTGGCACTGCTGCCTCACAGCGCCAGAGACCCCAGTCCAATTCCCGCCTCAGGTAACTGCCTGTGTGGAGTTTGCACATTCTCCCTGTGTGTGTGGTGGTTTCCTCCAGATGGTCCGGTTTCCTCCCACAGTCCAAAAATGTGCTAGTTTGGTGAACTGGCCATTCCAAATTGCCCGTATAGTTAGGTGAATGGGTAAATGTAGAGGACTGGGTCTGGGTGGGTTGATCTTCTGAGGGTCGATGTGCACTTGTTGGGCCGAAGGGCCTGTTTCCACACTGTAAGTAATCTAATCTAATCTAAAATTACTTGCTACATTACCATTAAGCAAACCACTCCGCACAAGAAGTGAAATTGACACAAAAAGCTGACACATTACGAAGTCAGAAGGGCAGAAGGAGGGTGGGGGGATTGTCCAGTTTCAACTATGACCCTGACTCAGTCAATCCCGAACTGAATTCACCAGCACAACTGAACAGCTGACCTCGCCCTTGATTAATATCTTTTTTAAAAAAACTTGAAAGCTTTTTGCCTGAAGCATTATCTTTTTTAAAAGACTTGAAAGCTTTTTGCCTGAAGCATTATCTGTTAAGTTTAAGAAGGCTCCAAGGAATCATTCAAACTTCAGACATGATAGAATCTTGGGTCGTTTAAAGCCTCTCTGAAAATAGATCAAGAACAACATCACCTGCGAGAAGGACCAGCTTTGTGACATCAGCAACAGCTTCCATCGCGCATTTTTGACATTTTTGATTCTATTTTGTCACAATCTGTTCACCACATCCTTACAACAACATGTCAACAACAGTGTGTTTGTCACGTATGCACGTATCTAATTAAAACTGATTCATTTCATTTCAAGCACACTTGCAAGTCAGTTCTTTGCAATAACGTTTCCCTCATGAACCCTTGTCATGCTCGACTGGCACACACTATTTCGAATATGATCCAAATCTCCCTTGTTTTTATACTTTGTACTTTTTTTTCATCAGCCCAAGAATCCGCGAATCAGCCTTGACCACAGTTTCAACTTGCCTGGACAGCTGTAATTTCCTGTCTTCTGCATCCCTCTCTCCTTAAAGGTACTCTGGGACCCTCCCTGATATCAGTGATACAAGTAATTAGTGCAAGATCATCAGCAATTACTCCATTATCTCCTCAGTTATCTCCTTCGAACTAGGGGCCGTAGTCCATCTGTTCTGGGTGGTTTAGTCAACTTCGGACCTTTCAGCTTCCCCAGGACCTTCTCCTTTCTGGTGGTCACTGCACTCTCCTCTGCCCCTGACTCTTTTGAAGTCCTGGTGGGCTTCTGGTGTGCAACCTGATGTAAATAACCTATTCAGTTCCTCTGCAATTCATTGTTTCCCATAACTATTCTATCCTGGTTTCCCCAAAGTTCGCACTTGCCTTCTTCTCTTAAATCTTATGCATCAAAATTTCTTGCCATCGGATCTATACTATTAAGAAAGATTATTGTTTCGTCTTCTCGTCTCAATTGCTTCTTTTTTAGTTATCCTGCGGGGTTGTTTATAAAGTTCCTAATTCTCTGGATTCCCAGTAATCTTCACCACACCCCACATCGATAGTTTTTCTTCTTGTGGCTTATGCTGTCCGGAACTTCCTTATTCGCCATGTTTGCTTTGTCTGCCATATAGATATAGAGCATTACAACGCAGTACAGGCCCTTCGGACCTCGATGTTGCGCCGCTCTGTCATACAAATCTGAAGCCCATCCCACCTACACTATTACCTGTACGTCCATTTGCCTGTCCAATGACGACTTAAATGCACTTAAACTTGGTGAATATACTACCGATGCAGGCAAAGCATTCCATACCCTTAATACTCTCTGAGTAGTCCCTGGCAATGTTTCGTCATACTTGGAATGAATTTAAGCTGTGCCACCGAATTATCCACATAAACTATGGCCATTGCTGCTTCATCATCTTCCCTTCTAAACTTCTCTTCCAATTTACTCTGGTCAGCTCATCTCACGTCTTTGTCGTGATATTATTCAACTATAATGCAAAAATGATCAACAGAGCTGAACTGAAAGAGGGAGGTTTGTGTGATGGGTCATGGCTAGATTTGTGGAGACAACATGTATCGATGATTATTCAGGGAGATTATTATCTCATCCTTGCGATTGTCGGTGAATTTATCTCTGCCAAATTATTAATTCTGTAAAATATTGTGAATGCCGTCGCTCTTTCTGTTATCTATATTTAGCGAAGATGTTAACTATTGTATTCACTTTCAATCACAGACTCCAAACCTGCAAGCAATCATGATCAAAACATTTTATGTCTAAGCTGACTTATAAATGAATATTCACTCGATCACCAAGCCTGTCCATTACCACCTCCAGAATTTTTGCAGTCCTCAAATCGACATCGATACTGTTTCGGAAATAACCATTGTATATAGCTTCAGTTTACAGTTGTCTTCTGGCCACTCTTCCAGTTATAGATATTTTGTTCACAAACTTATTCCTATCTCAAGTGTAAAATGTGAACCCAATTTGATTCTAACATTAGGCACACATAGATTTGAGTCACGTCTTTCCATATAAGTTGCAAACTAACACGAGGGAGAGGACTCCGCTGCCAGGGAACATGAAGTGACAGTTTCATTAAACTGTTCTGATTCTATAGCTTTCCGATCAGGAGTGTGTGCCGTATCAATCATCTCCAAATTGCAGTTTCTGTGTTGTATTCACACGGTGATGGAAGCTATCTCTGACACCCCCCACCCTCTCCCCCGCTGAGGGGAATACATCAGTTCTGTCTCCAGAGAGGAAGATACAAAAAACACTTGCAGAAATACGTCGGGACAGGGTAACGGGTGAAAATTAGAAACTGTGGGAGATTGCAATTTATAATGAGAAATTCAACTTAAAACTAACTGAATTGAAGGATGGTAATTTGCTGTGTCAGACGAGATTATTCGCAGAATATTCAGGGAAGTGGAAATAGGGTTAGTGAAAGTGTTATAGAATCATTCAAAACAAGAACAGACCCTTTAGTCCAAACAATCCATGTTGAAAATAATTCTAACCTACCCTCATCTCACCTGCCTGCGCATGGCCAAACTCATTTCATTGAAGGGCAGCTGAAGGGTTTATTCCGGAAATGTCGATTGTCCTGCTCCTAGGATTTTGCCTGACCTGCTGTGCTTTTCCAACACCAGACTCTCGACCCAGATATCTAGTCAATTTATTTCTAGTCGTGTGTCTTACATTTTTCCAGGACTAGAAATAATAATTGAACAACGGTCAAAACAGTTTAGACTGAAATTTCTTGTTCATGCTATTTTGAAATTATGTATTATAAGTATAAATGTTTCAAATAGGATGGGGAGGCAAACAACAAAAAAACTCGAAATATTTTCTTGTGGCTTTATGCTGTCCCGAACGTCCTTATTCTTCATGTTTGCTTTGTCTTCCCCTGGCAATGTTTCTTCTTCCTTGGAATGAATTTCAGCTGTGCCACCGAATTATCCCCAGAAACTATGGACATTGCTGCTCCACCATCTTCACTTATAAACTTCCCTTCCAATTAACTCTGGTCAGCTCCTCGAAGTGTCAACACTCCAAGTGTTGAGGAACATATTAGACTTTTTATAAGGAATGTGTTAACTGGAAACTTAGGGAGTGATGATTTGACTTGGTAGAGTGAAATTCTTTCAGGAAGGAGAAATTATGTATGCAGGTTGGCTCGCTGAGTTGATAGGTTCGGTTTCAGATGATTCATCACCATCCTAGATAACACCATCATTAAGCCTCCAGATGAAGCACTGGTGGCATAGTCCACATTTTACTTACTTGTTTAAGTGTCGTTGGGTTGGTGATGTCATTTCCTGTGGTGACGCCATTTCTTCTTGCGATGTCATGTTCTGTTCTTTTTCTCAGGGCTTGTTAAATGGGATTTGATTAATGTGTCTGCTGATAGAGTTCCAATTGGAATGTCATACTTCTAGGAATTATTGTGCGTGTCACTGTTTAGCTAGTTTGAGGATCGATGCCTTGTCCCAGTCGAAGTGGTGTCCTTCCTCATCTGTATGTTACGACAGGAGTGAGAGTGATTCATGTTCTTTTTGAGTCGAGTTGATCTTCATGAATCCTGGTGGTTATTTTTCTGCTTGTTGGCCCAACGTCGTGTTTGTCATAGTTGTTGCAAGGTTTTTTTTGTAAATGACGTTAGTTTTGCTTGCTGTCTGTATCGTATTTTTCAAGTTCATTAGCTGCTGTGTTGGTGGGTTTGTGGGCTACCATGATGCCAAGAAGTCTGAGTAATCTTGCTGTCATTTCCGCGATGTCCTTGATGTATCGGAGAGGGGATAGTGTTTTTGGACGCGCTTTGTCTTCTGTTGGGGTTTATTCCTGAAACAATCGGCGGACGGACTATCTGTTCTTTTTGAATACATTGTATAAGTGACTTTCCTGTGTTCTTCGTAGTTCCTCTGTGTTGTACTGTGCAGTGGCTCTTTACAGTAATATTCTAGTGCAGTTTCGATTGTGGGTGTTGGGTTGATTGTTTCTGAAATTAGTGTTTGATCAGTAAGTATTGTTTTCCTGTTGAGGCTGCTTTGAATATACCCATTGGCTGTTCGCATTACTGCAACATCTGGGAATGGCAGCTGTTTGTTGTTTTCCTTCTTTTTAGTGAGGTTTATGCAAGAATGGTATTATTTACGGTCTTGAAGGTCCTCTAATTTGTTTCGTTTCGTGATGATAAAGGTATCATCCACATAGCGGACCTAAATTTTGAGTTGGATTGTTGGCACAGCAGTTTGTTCCAGTCTCTTCATACTGCTTCTGCTGAGAACCCTGATATCAGAGATCCCATTGTCTGTCGGTTTTGTTGTTGAAGGTGAATTGGGTGGTAATTCATAGGTCCACTGGCTTGATGATGTCCTTGTTGATAAGTTTGGTGGTCTTTGGCGCATGTGTCTTTGGTTCTTCTAATAGTTTAGTATTTCCTTGGCCAGGTTAATGTTGATAGACGTGAACAGGACTTTTATTTAAAAGGAGACCATTACTTCATCCTCTTCTATCTTTGTGCCTTTCATGCTCTTCAGAAATTCTTAGACGGAGGGTATGGAGTGGCCTGGGTCTTCTGCTAAGTGTTTTAGTCTTTGGTGTAACTCCTTAGCCAATCTGTAAGTTGGCGGTCCAGGTCGCGGGACTATAGTTGGAGAGGACTACTGCTTTGTGAATTTTGGGTAATCCGTAGAAGCGTGGTGTGATGGTTCCATCTGGTTTCATTTCTTGGAAGTTTTTCATATCTCCAGATTTCTCAAGTCTTTTTTGAGTTGGGCTGCGATTCGTTTGTCTAGTTTTGGGGTCGGGTCGATCACTTGTTGATAATTGTTGGTATCTGCAAGCTTTGCGTTCACTTTCTCATTCACGTCTCTTTGATTTAAAATGACTGTCATGTATCCCTTGCCTGCAGGTGGGATAACCATGTTTTAATTTTTTTTGCAGAAAATGTGTTGCTGGAAAAGCGCAGCAGGTCAGGCAGCATCCGGAGCAGGACAATCGACGTTTCGGGCATGATTCCTGAAGAAGGGCTCATGCCCGAAACGTCGATTCTCCTGCTCCTTGGATGCTGCCTGACCTGCTGCGTTTTTCCAGCAACACATTTTCAGCTCTGATCTCCAGCATCTGCAGTTCTCACTTTCTCCTAGAAGATTTTATCGTTTTTTGTCTTTCTAGCGCTTTCTTTTCTTGTGGATTGAGTGTGTTTCCTTCCTTTTTCGGCTTAACCTATGTGCGACCGTCTGTCTGATGGTTTGCTGGGTTTCTTCTGAAGAGTTGATGGTCTTTAGTGTTGTTTCTAATGTTGCTACGAAATCCGCTTGTCCGCATCCTGGAAGTTGTAATGTAATCCTCTTATTAAGACGGCTTTTTCAGTGTCTGTTAAGGGTCGGTCCGATAAGTTTTATATCCATACCACTGCGTTGTGTGTTTTTAGTTTGTGTACGTTTGTACAGTTTTATTTCAGCAGGTCTAGTTTCTTTTTTCATTTTCTGTGTTTGTCGTTTTTTAATGTCTATGACTTGTTGTACTGTGTCTGTCTATTCAGGGTCTGTTGCATTAGTGATTTAAGATTTCTGGTGCGAAATTTCCCGGTAGCAGTTTCAAAGTCTGTTATGGATATCATGAATTATTTCTCGAAGCATTCTGCAGCCATTTTCTTTTGCTATTCTTTTGGCCAGTGGGATGTAAAATGGAGGTTTATATTTAATACATTTGGGTAGTATCTGTGTCCTTCGTAATTCACGCAGAACGGACAGCTGTTCGTGGTTGGCACTCTGTCGGATGGCATTGGTTTCCCTAACGCAACGGACCGTGAATGGACTGACACAGTACAACAAGTCATAGACATTAGCATTTCCATAATTTACCCAGGATTAATTGATTTGAATTATTGTCATGTGCATTTAAGTACAGGTGGGGTTAAAACGTATTCGTGTGCTGTTGAGGCAGATCATTGTACGTATGGACAGACAGATCATGGGGTGAAAATTGACTTGGACAGACTAAGGCACACAGATTACACTGCACAGGACTTGCAATAGACAATATCAATATGAACACGACCTATTTGAACTTCTAGTGTGCATTCATTAGTCTAATATGGCTTTCCTAATAGTTTATACGCCTTAATTATCTCTCCTCACATTACTGTGCATTTGGCATATAACCCTGCACTGAATGTCATCTTGTACACAATCCCAAAGCAGCCAAAATAACTTCCATCTGAAACAGTTAATCATTCCCACTAGCTTCTGACCTGCATAGAGAACATCAGTCTGTCTTTTCTGAGATAGAAGATGCATCCATGGGACTTCACAGAACACATTTGTCTTCCATCCTCTGCTAGAAATTCGCGTGCCAAGTGTGTACCGCAAGCAATGGAACCACGAGGAACAAGGTGGATCAGCCTGTCCATGCAGCATTTGCTCCGCTTGTTTGTCATGTTAGAATATCAATTAGGAGAAAATTAGGATGGCAGATGCTGGATTTCAGAGTCGAGAGTGTGGTGCTGGAAAAGCAAAGCAGGTTGGGCAGCATCCGAGGAGCTGGGGAATTGATGTTTCGGGCATAACCCTTTCATAAGGAAATAATATCAATTACCTCATTCTGTTCCTGCGTAAGTGATTCGAGACACTCCATGGCTCCTTCACCGTCCGATTGGACAGGGCCATGTTCCTGATCGGGTTACGCCCGGTTCCTGTTTTACAACTCGATGGGCCGACTAGTGTGACAATTCTGTAGCATTACGAAGTCATTTTTCTTAGTTTCTTCGAAGAGACAGATTGAACGATGGTTACCAAGTTGGTTAGTTAACATCACTTCATAAAACAGTTTGGGAAGCCTTGGGTTCATTTAAGTGCAACCTGAATGGATGTGGCTCGCCTTCAAAGATTCGGATTTCTGGGCTTTGGTTTATCAGTGACATTAGAAGCTATTGGCGTCTCAACAGATTGCGAGCTTCTGGCCGCCACTCGCTCTGTGTTTTTTTTAATTTTGATTATGTTTTTCTTCCTGGATTGGAGAACATTATGTTCGAATCGATGTTTGAATTTTTATTTTTGACAAGCGGTGTGTTTATGTAATGTTTGTTTCTATGTTGGAACAGTGCGTTAGTAATAGTACCTGGATCTATTGTCTTGTTATGTTGTCCAAGAGATTTAAGCTATGCTAAAAAAAAATCTTTATTTCGTTTTGTTTTATCTATTGTGTTTAAATACATTGCTTTGATTAACAGTGAGTAGTTTAACCAGTCACATTGCATCTGGAACAGATACTTTACACTGGCCTTTAAAATAAGAAATAATTAGAGTCTAGGGAACCGCCTTAAAGTATTTCTGAGGGGCTCTGTTGTGGTCCATAAACTAGACACCTTCACTTCCTGTGTAATAGGATGGAGGGTCTGAATCGGCTATCCCTGTTCTTGCCCAATAGTTTCAATGGGCGGAATGGCTTCCTCATATTCCTGTGAAGTCAATGTGATGGAATTGAATAAAAGTTCCGGTTTTAACTGTGGAAATGTACATCGTCTAGCAGTATTTCGACATGAATGAAACTGATACTTAAACAGCACAAGCCTGAATATTGCGCAAGTATTGCTGCACATGGACAAAGGCTCAGGAGCTGAGCGGGGACAAATTGTTCTGAACTTTGTGGAGTCTTCAGTGAGCTGCCCCACTTCTGGTTTTATAGTGGGATGCGTGAGGGGTGGTGGGGAATAGATGTTGATGAAGCAGCTGAAGATCTTTGTGCCAAAGAACCTACCCTGAATATCTCCCACAGAGATGGCGGACATCCATGATCAACAAATGTCTTCCTTTGTTCTATGATTGACTCCAACCAGTGGGATTATTCTGATTCCAAATAAATCCAGTTTTGCTACGTCCTTTGGTTTCAACAGTATTCGAACATTGCCTGAATTTCAGGGCCAGTCCCCCTTACCCGAGCTCTTGTGTTCAGCTCTTTTGATCATATCAATAGGTCATGCTATAGGAGTAGGATATGTTTTCTTCAAAGTGTATTGAATGTCAGAAATTCTCTTTTCCAGAGGGTTCGTGGAACAACCTGAGTGAAAGTATTTGAAGAGGAGGGAGATTGACTTTGAGCTGTCAGACAGTTAGCACTAAGACAATTTGAGACCGACAGCATCCCAATAGGTCTAGGCAAAGGAGGAGGATTTGTTTTCTTCAAAATGTATTGAATGTCAGAAATTCTCTTTTCCAGAGGGCTCGGGGTACCAGCTGACTGAAAGTATTTAAAAAAGGAGGGAGATGGACGTTGAGATGTCAGAGAGTTAGCACTAAGGAGAATTGGGTAATAAAGACAATTTGAGACCGACAGCATGATCTTATTGAAGGACAAGGCACGCTTGGGGCAAGGGGACTGAACGACCAGCTCCTGTTTCTGATGTTATCACGTTATGTTATTGGATACTTGATGCGTTTTATTTTCCTGGAAGTTCTGTTATTGAATGCGGCATTCAGGGAGAACAGATGATTTTGTGAAGCATGTCAGGGTGAGGTATGGGAGCTGTCTTCACAGTGAATCCGGGTCGACAACATTACCAACAATTGAAGCACAAGTTACAAAGAGTGGAACCTCCACAATGAGAGATCAGAGACCTCCTTCATACACAGCGTTGAATATCCAAATACATTTTCCTAACTACCCCAAACCGAGTACGACAGTCTTGAAAGTCTGAATGGCCTCCTCTGATTTAGTGTATCACGTTCTAGCAGTAAGTAGCCTACAACTGCTCCTGTCTAGCAGGTTTGAGGGGCTGAATGAAACATAAAAATATGGGACTGAGGAGCAGGAGTGTAATTAGACAGTTTAAGCCTTCTTCATCAGCCACTATGCTCGTGTCTGATCAGGTTGTGCCTAAGCCCCACTTTCCTGTCTGTTTACAATTACCCGTGACTCTCTCTCTGTAAAATATTTAACTAACTCAGCTTTGAATAAATGTGAACATAGAGACCCCACAAACTTCCGATGAAGACAATTCTCCCTCGAAGTTGCTTTCAGAATTTCTCCGCATCCCTCTCATAGAATCAAAATCAAAGAGCATGGAAACAAAACCGTTCGCCCACTCTGACTAGATAACCAAATCAGATCTAGTCCCATTTGCCAGCATTTGGTCAAACTCCCCCCTCTTCAGACACTTTTCAAATGTGAATTGCACCCGCTTTCACCACTTCCTCTGTCAGCACGACCTACACACACAGCACTCTCAGCGTGAAACATTTTGGTGTCGGGGAATCTAGAACTAGAGGCCAAAGGTTTAGGGTGAAAAGGGGAAGATATAAAAGAGAGTTATGGGGCAACTTCTATCATGCAGAGGATTGTATGTGTATGGAATTAGCTGCCAGAGGAAGTGGTGGAGGCTGGTACAATTGCAACATTTATGGGTATTTAGATGGGTAAATCAATAGGAAGGGTTTGGACAGATATGGTCCGGATCCTAGCAGGTTGGACTAGATTCGGTTAGGATAATTGGTCGGCATGGACGGGCTGGGCCGAAGTATTTTTTCCATGCTGTACACCTCTATGACTCGATGACTCTACACCACTTATAAATTATTCCCCTCTCCCCTTCAAACTCCGCCCTCTTGCTTTGGCATCCCCTGTCCTGAGAAACAGTCCGCGGCAATTCAGAAGGTCCATGCCTCTGATGATTGTAGAAACCTGTATCATGTCACCCCTGAGCCTCTGCCATTCCACGGGGAAAGATCTCAGACTATTCATCCTCATTCTGGATCTCAAACGCTCCAGTCCTGGAACCTCACGTGTAAATCTTTCCTGCAGCCAACAGAATTGTATGCACTGTTCATAAAGTGGCGTCACCAACATTCTATACAGATTCAACATGACACTCCAACTCCTGTACTCAATGCATTGACCGATAAAGACAAATTTGCCAAATGCTTTCAGCACTGCACTGTCTACTTAAGACTCCACTTCTAAGTAAATATGCACCTGCAGCCCTAGGTTTCTTTGTTCTTCAACACCCCACAGGCTTTACCATGAAGTGTTAAATTCCTGCCCTGACTTGCCTTTCCAAAATGTAAAACCTTATATTTATCTAAATTAATTTTCATCTGTCAGTCCTTGCCCTAATATCTCATCTAATTGTAGTCTGGTTGCATTCTGGGATAATCCACTGCACCAACTTTATTATGTCATGTGTAAATATACTAACTCCGATATTCACTTCTAAATACCCTATATGAATGATGGAATGCAGTGAACTGATGATTGATTCTTGCTGGTCAGAAGGCTCCAGTCTGAAAAATGACATCTTTCTTCAAGCCAATTGTTAATCAAGTTATCTAGCTTCCTCTGTATGCCATGCGACTTAATCTTATTAATCTGTTTACCAACCAGAACGTTAACACCTTACTGAAGTTCATATCGGTAATGTCTGCCAAACTGTCCTCATCAACCTTTATTATCACCTTTACAAACTCAATCAAAATAATGAGGCATTATTTCTACTGCACGAGGCCATGTTGACAATCCATAATCAGCCCTTGCCTTCCCAAATGCATGGAAATCGTATCCTTCAGAATCCCCTCCAACAACTTACCCATCACTGACGTCAGGCTGACCTTCCTGTGTTTCTCCAGCTTTCTGTGCCCATTGCCTTTTCTCGTCCTACTCGTCCACTGCTCACAATAAATTTTGATTATAACAAGTTAGTGAAATGGATGATGATATACATCTCAGACTGGGTCAGTGTCAGTTTTAGGAACAAAAACTGGGCTGGTTTCTTTCTCAGCTAAAATAGCATGTTCTTTTGATCCAAAATAATGTGACTCAAACTATGATAGAAAGATTAATGACAAACTGTTGAGATTTTGCAAATATATAATGGATTTTTCTCTATCAATAAACGCACACACACGAGTGCATGCACACACACACGCGCACGCGCACACACACAGAGTGACAAATTGAAGACCAAAATCTCTGTAATTTTACCTTGGAAGATATTGTCTAACCATTGCTTTGGAGTCATGATAAAATGGAAAAAAAAGAGAGATTGTCCAAAATACTATTCTGCTCCTTAAAGTATTCGGCTCTTCCAAGCTGCTTGCAATGGGATTTCTTCATGAGAAAATTTTATTTATCTGAAATCCCTTTGCTTGTGGCAGTCAGGCGATTCCAACGAATTCTCGTTAGGAATCCTCCCCGAGTAGTAAAGTTGACTGACAGGCTTTTTTTTTTAGCTCGCACACATTGCTGTGATAAGGAACACGGTAGGAGAGAAAATACAAGAGGCCGTTCCTTCGCAGTCAGATTTTACTGTCTTCCTCTCTGAATTGAATCACACAATAATGTCATCCTACCCCAAGTTGGACGAGGTTTCCTTGTACATTGTCTGAACTGTCTCCATCACATACCCTGCTACATATAAGTGCGTCGTTGCTGCTGTGATACGCACAGTTATTCTCTAAGCAGAAAATAGACACACTTGATTTGAAGATGTGTGTATATGTGCCCACGTAATTTAATAATAAAATACATACTGTATTCAAAATATGTGTTAAAACGAATACATCTCATTTTATAACAAACACCTCCATTTCTGGAAAAGCGTAGCAGGTCTGTCAGCATCCATATCCCTTTTTAAAAGACGTAGCTGTCTCAGCCTGCAATACACACACACACACACACACACACACACACACACACACACACACACACACACACACACACACACACACACACACACACACACACACACACACACACACACACACACACACACACACACACACACACACACACACACACACACACACACACACACCTCTGCGTGAACACGTTGTCCCGAAGGACTCTTCAAATTCTTTCCCTTCTCACTGTAATACTTTGCGCTCTGTTTTTGGACACTTCGCCCCTGAGGATATATAAAAAAAAAACCTTGATTACTTACCCCACCCACGGCTTTTATTATTGCATTAACCTCGACTGCTGCGAAATGTGATCCCAGTCAACACGACTGGCAGTGCGTTCAGTCAACCTTGGGCTTCAATTCTGAAATTTAATACGGATTTTTTTTTCCTTCTTCATTAAGTCACATTTCTAAAATCGCTTAATCAGTTTGTTTAAAAATATTATGGAGCAACTCTTTGGGAGTTGAAACTAACACTCTGTGTCCGGATGTAGGGACATTACAATCACTCATCAATAACGCCGAAAGCTGTAACGTTATTCTGTTGTGTGTTTGTTCTGGCATGCTGTGACACATCTCTACAACAGTCTGGGCTTGATTGCAGACCGTCTGGTCTCGAGCTGGGGACACTATTACACAAATTCAGAGGCATGAGCGCTACCCACTACACAGGACCAAATGCATGCACCAATTGTGGTAACACTTTAAGTGTCAGCTTTCAGCTTGGTCTAGATTTATTAAACTCTGGTTAGCATTAATGAAATACACGATTTTTATATTCTTAAACAAACGCAAAGCATGTGCCTCAACTATAGGATGTTCAGAGCATGCGCTGTGCCATCGAGATAAACTATGAACATCGTTCATTGTTATTACTTGTAGTCTCCAATATAAGGGTAAGAAATGCTGCAGGAACACTCGGCATTATCTCAATTAGATATTACTACTGAACACCAGAAATGAAGGAAGAACATGATTTCTGTCCCCAAAACATCGAACACTATTCCAACCTCGAGCGCGTGACTGCCCTCAACATAAAACAATTAAATGATACCTGGCAGGTGATTGCTTTCCAGTGTCTCCTCACCCCACTCCCCCAACCCTCCTCCACTACCTGGGTTTGAAATTCACATCTTACTCAACCCATTAACTGATAGAATGCAGCTATTACTTCTGTGTCTGTCCGCCTGGTACTATCACTCACCGGGCTGAGGCGTGGCAGATGGAGTTTCATTTCGATAAACGCAAGGTATTGCACTTCTGTAAAACAAACAAGGGGAGGATATATACACGTAATGTCAGGACATTGTTAGTGTGGCAGAGCAGAGAGACATCGGGGTTCAGGTGCAAATATTTGAAGTGTTTGCCACATGTGGACAGGGTTTTTAAGAAGGCGTTTGGCTTGCTTGCCTACATTGTTCAGACTTTTGAGTACCGGGATTGGGACGTCATGTTCAGGATGTACAAGATAATCGTAAGGCCTGTGCTGGATTACTGTCTGAAGTCTGGTCGCCCTGTTATATTGAGGATTTTATTAACCTGGGAAGAGGTCAGAACAGACTTACTAGGATATTGCCAGGAATGCAGCATTTGACAAAGTAGGACAGGCTACGTAGACTGGGACTTATTCCACCGCAGCTTCTGAGGTTGAGAGGCGAGTTAACAGAGGTAAATAAAACGATGATGGATATCGATAACGTTAAATGGCAGTGGTCGTTTCCCTCTGGTGGGGGTTTTTAAAACGAAAGATTTAGTTTTCAGGTGAGAGTAGAAAGTTGTAGAAAGGCAATGGAGTCATAGAACTGTACGGCATAGAAACAGATACCTCATCCAACCCGCCCATGCGAACCAGATATTCGAAATGAATGTAGTCCTATTAGCCGACACGTGGTCCATATCCCTCTGAACTCTTCCTATTCAAAAACGCAACCAAATGGTTTTTAAATGTTGCAATTGTATCAGACTCCAGTAGTTAATTTGGCAGATTTGACACACGCACCACATTCTACGTAAAAATGTTGCCCATTAGATCCCCTTTAAATCTTTCCCCTTCATCTTAAAACAATGCCCTCCAGATTTGTACTGCGCAAACAGAGGGAAAAGATCTTGGCTATCCACTCCATTTATGCCTCTCATGATTTTATAAAACTCTATAAGTTGACCCTCAACCTCCGATGCTCCAGGGACAACAGGCCCAGCCTTTTCAGGCTCTTTCTAAACCTCAAACTCTCCAATCCTGGCAACATCCTCGTAAGTATTTTCTGAACTCTTTAGAATTCTACAGCATCTTTCTTATATCAGGGAGACCAGAACTGCATACAGTATTCTAAAAGTGGCCTAACCAATGTATTGTGCTGCAGCAATATGACTTCTCAACGATTATATCCAAGACACTGACCAAGAAAGCCAAGCATATTAAATACTTTCTTCACAGTCCTAACTACCTGTGATGCCACTTTCAATGAGCAGTGAACATGCGTTCCAAGGTCTGTGTTCAGCAACATCCCCAAGATCTTACTCATAACTGTCAAAGTTCTGCTGTTTTGATGTTTCCAAAATGCAGCATCTCATACTTATCTAAATGAAATCCCATTTGTCAATCTCCAGCCTGTTGGTCTATCTGATCAAGATCTCGTTGCACTCTGAGGTAATTTTCTTCACTGTCCACTGAACCTCTAATTTTGGTGTGATCTATAAACGTATTAACGACAACTCTCATGTCTCATCCCAATCATGCATCGTTTCCCTATATCTGCATCTCTGTGCAACTGGAACTCTTGTTTTGGGGGTGAATCATTGGAATGCGTGTCAAAGCCTTCCTCCCTCTCCCTGTCTCTGTCCCCGTTTTATTTAACGTGACAGTCGCTTTGGCCCTACAAGTCCACACCCACCCTACAATGAGTGACACACACAGTCCCATTTCCCTCTGAATAATGCTCCTAATACCAGCATGGCCAATTCACCTGACCTGCACGTCTTTGGAATGTGGGAGGAAATCGGAGCAGCCGGAAGAAACCCACCCAGACATGGGGAAAATGTACTAACTCCACGCAGACAGTCGCCTGTGCCTGGAATGGAAACTGGGACCCTCGTGCTGTGAGGCAGCAGTGCTAAGCACTGAGTCACCATGTTGCATCACTTTCGCCACCACAGAAACTGCTAGACCTGCCCTCGACAGTTACACACAGATACTCACACTTGAATGCAGCGATAAAGAGATACTCACTATTACACTGACATTAATACAGACATGTAAAGTCTGTCAGTATTTCTCTTGTTCCATGGTGCGTTTGTCAATATTTCACTCGTTTTGTCTGGTTATATGTGTGAGTATTTCCGTCTGTCATTGGGGAGTGTATCAGTATCGCACTGATACGCAATGAGTCTGTTAGTATTTCTGTTTGGAGTGTGACTGTAGTACTATTTCAATGTTTGCACATACAAAACCTGGAAGAATGGTAAATTGTAAATTCCAAAGTTACGCACTTTGGAAGAAGGAAGCAGACAGAGGTGAACTCAATGAATTTCAGCGCACGAGGAAGAACAGATGGTGCTTCTCCACTCATCATTGAATGTGACTGGACAGGGTAATGGGCTAGTTAAGAAGGCATTATGGACAGTTTAAATTGCTTTTATTCATCGCGACATAGATTACAAGCTTAATACAGGACTTTGTTTCGGCCATAGATGGAATACTGTGTACAGTTCTGGGATCGACATTACAGGAAGGATGGGATTGCACTGGAGGGGGTGCATTGGAGATTCACCGGGATGTTCCCTGAGATGGAACATATCATCTATGGAGAGAGGATGGATAAGCTCGGGTTATTTCCTTTAGTGCAGAGAAGGCTGATGGTAACGTTATTCAGAAGAATAAGATTATGAGGGACATGTACAGGATTGATAGAAATGTGTTGTTCCTTTTAGTTTGGGGCTAATAACAAACTAGCCCCAGTTTTAAAGTAATGTTTTGAGGTTTAGAGAGGATTTCAGGATTTTATTTCACCAGAGGGTTTTGTTGTCTGGAATGCAAATGCTAAGGCAGATGTACCGGGTAACCTCACAACCATTAACAAGTACTTGGACGAGCTGCTGAATTGTCATAATATACACAGGTACAATTCTTGTTTAGGTAAGTTGTACTAAGGTAGACCGTGCTGGCGGTACTGGCGGTACAGAGTCTGTCTTTCTGTGATCGTATGGTTGTCGAAGGTCGATCATTGTGAATTTTAAGACAGGAATTGGCGGTTTTCTGAAGTGTACTTTAACACGTGTTATAAGAGTGATCTATCGATGGGAAAGATAAGAGAAAACAAGTGAACTTTCCTCACAATCTGAAACCACAGACGAGAGAACAGAAAAATGGCAGCACTATGGAGCAAATACTTCAGTTCTGCCTTCATAGAGGAAAACAAACGCCAAAAATATTTCCAGTAACACGAGGAAATCTAAAGCTGGGGAGATAATGGGAATACAATGAAGTTTGTAAATACACGTTTTGTGAGAAACAATTGATACTTCAAGTAATGGATATTGACAAAGTCAACGTAGATTTATGACATGGGAATCATCCTTGAGAAACAGACTGTCCGATACATAATAGTGAATCAATAGATGCAGTGCATTTGGGTTTTCACAAAAACATTTTATAAAGTCTTAAGCAGAGTCTGCAAAATTAAACGTTGTGGGAATGGACTAATATATGAACATGATTTAGAATGACAGAACTGACAGGAAACAGTGTGTTGGATTAAAATGGCCTTTGTTTGGAGTGGACGTATTTTGGGATATCACAGGACTCAGTCCTTGGGTCCAGGCTATTTTCAATACATCTCAAACACTTGGTTTCGGGAAACAAATGCAATATTCCCAATTCTGCTCATGGCACTGAACGATGTCGGAATGTGAGTGGGTGAGGAAAATGTAAAAACGTTTCAAGGTGTTTGAGACAAGTGTAGTGAATAGGCAAATATGTGGCAGATGAAGAATAATGTGGGTAGATGTGACGTTGTGTACTTTGGTGGGGGGAAAACCGGCAGACTACCATTTGAAAAAGGATTGGTTGAATCGTGTTGAATTACAAAGGGTATTATGTTCCCTTTCTTGTTTCCTTCTGCACAGTCCTCCGAGGTCCATTCAGGGCTGTGAGTCCTGAAACCAGAAGTCAATACTGGGAATAGCATTGGCATGCTTACCAATGTACATTGAACCACCAAGTGGTTGGCTGTAGCATTGAAAAGACTCCGGATATCCCTGTACATCAGTCAATGAAACAATATAGCAGGAGCAGAGAGCAGTTAGGAAGATAAATGGTGTGTTGACTTTCATTTCAAGAGGTTTGAGTAAGTAGTAAGGGGAAGAAATTGCAACTATACATGTCCTTGTTGAGACCACCTTCCCCTGCTACCGCAAGAAGTGCAAAACTTCCGCCCACACCTCCCCCCTCACGTCCCTCCAAGGCCCTAATGGATCGTTCCATATCCATCAGAAATTCACCTGTACCTCCACACACATCATTTACTGTATCCTCTGCACACGATGTGGTCTTCTCGACATTGAGGAGACAGGCCATCTATTTGCAAAACGTTTTAGGGAAAGCCTCTGGGACACCCGCACCAACCAACCCAACCGTCCCGTGGCTGAACAATTTAACTTACCCCCGCCCACTCCGCCAAGGACATGCAGATCCTTGGCCTCCTCCATCGCCAGACCCTGGCCACACGACGCCTAGAGGAAGAGCGCCTCACCTTCCGCCTATGAACACTGCAACAACACGGGATGAATGTTGATTTCTCCAGCTTCCTTATTTCCCCTTCCCCACCTTTCTCAGTCCAAACTCTCTGATTTAGCATCGCCCTCTTGACCTGCAATCTCCTTCGCTACCTTTCCGCCCCCACCCCCTCTCCGACATATCACCCTCACCTTCTTCCACCTATCGTGTTCCCAGCGCCCCTCCCCCAAATTCCCCCACCCTCCGCACCTTTTAGCTCAGCCCGCTTGGCAAGCCAGCCTCATTCCTGAAGAAGGGCTTATGCCTGAAACGTCGATTCTCTTGCTCCTCGGATGCTGCCTGGCCTGCTGAACTTTTCCAGCACCAAACGTTTCAACTCTGGTCTCCAGAATCTGCAGTCCTCACTTTCTCCTTATTGTGACCCCATCTGGAACATTGTGCAGTGTTGTGTGCAATTTCTGTTCTCCGTAACTAATTAAGAACAAACCAGAAATTGATCAAGTGCAGCGAAGGATGACCATACTGATTGCTGGGATAACAGACTTATTGCGGGAGCAGTGTTTGGGTCGATTGGGCCTGAATTTCAGGGTTTAGGAAATCGAGTGGCGATTTCAGAGAAACCACGGTGGCACAGTGGTTAGCACTGCTGCCTCACAGTGCCATAGACCCGGGTTCAATTCCCGCCTCAGGCGACTGACTGTGTGGAGTTTGCACGTTCTCCCCGTGTCTGCGTGAGGTTCCTCCGGGTGCTCCGGTTTCCTCCCACAATCCAAAAAGATGTGCAGGTCAGGTGAATTGGCCATGCTAAATTGCCCGTAGTGTTAGGTAAGGGGTAAATGTAGGGGTAGGGGTATGGGTGGGTTGCGCTTCGGCGGGGCGGTGTGGACTTGTTGGGCCGAAGGGCCTGTTTCCGCACTGTAAGGTTTCTAATCTATGACAGGGTAAAACAGATTAGAAGCATGGGTAATAATTTCCTTGGCTGGAATGTCTAGAACAGGAGTCCGCAGTCTTAGATACAGGAAGGCCAATTTGCATTGAGAAGAGAATAAATGTTGGCACTCAGAGACTGGTGAACCTGGGAAATTCTCTTCCAGATTTGGCTGTGGAAACCAAGGCACTGAATAAAAAGAAGGTTTTCTAGACACTGAAGGGAGAGAGAGCAGGAGCATGGTATGGAGACAGAATATCAGCCATCGTCTTTTGGAATTTGGTGCAAAACTCAGTGGACGAAATGGATTAATGCAGTTCTTATGTTATGTTTTACGATGGTTAATTCTATTAAAGTACATGTGCATTGTGTAGATAAAGTCCACTGAAGAGATATTCGCACATGAACTACAATGGGAAAGGCTAAATGTGTTGAATGCCCTACTTCTTTCTCGATGTTTCTATGCAGTCTGTCGGAAAGTTCTGCAAATGTTGCCACAAGCTCTCAGATATTAAGAGGGAGATCTCTGCAGGTCGACGGGACTGTGTTTCCCGTTCCGTTTTCTGATACCGAGGCTGGTGCCTGGCGTTCTGCCCAGGTTTATCCTTCAAGACCTCGGAGCACTTGATACAATTGAATGTCTTGCCTAGCTGTTAGCAAGACTCTTGGAAGAGTTTAACATATGTCTGTGTGTCTGGAGTCAGGCTTAGGCCAGACCAGGAAAGCACGGGAGATTTCCTTCCTGAAGCTACATTGTTGAACCAAATTGGTGTTTTCAGTCGATATTTGCTTCAAGGTCACTATTACTGACACCAGATTCCAGATCTCGCTATTTTATTAATTGTTTTTAACTTCCAAATGCTGCCAGAATATCAGCTTCGTCTAGCTTAGTAATCCAATGACATTTCCACAATAGCACCATCTCCACATGAGGACCTATCGAGAATCAAACTGAGAAGGTTATTTCTGTACTGTTTGTCAGAACTATAAATAAGAATTTCCAATAATTTGACCGCCGTGATCGGACTGACTGGGTGGTAATGGGTAAGACTGTAATCAATCACCTCTTCGAGGACGGCACATAGTTGAGTAATGGTTTGCATTTCAAGGCAGATGTCAGAGTTGGAGCTGGAATGAGCTTCACCAGCGCAAGTCTTCATTCATATTACAGTAATGGTGTCAGGGTCAAATGCATTTATCGTATCACCTGTGTTTTCCTGTTTCTTCATGTCACTGTCAGTGAATCGAATCGATTAACGACTGGAATCTGTGATTCCGTGGGCATCATGATGAAGGTGAGGTGGACCATGCATTCAACAGTTCTGACTGAGGATGGTGCTGAGACTACATCTTAGCTTTAACTCTGATGTGCAGGGCTGTTCTATTATTTCGGTTGGGGTTATTTGTGTAGCAATCTTCTGCAGTAATCTGCTTATTTGTCCATCATCATTTATGACTGGATGTTGCAGAAATGTCGAGCTTCCATCTGATCTGTTTGTCTTGAAATAATTTACCCCTCTCTATCAGATGTTAGTCCTGCTGTTTAGAATGTAAGCAGCCAAGTGCAGTAGCTTTTCCGGGTTGTCATCAGGTTTCAGTACACATGTTTCTGACCCTGGCATGTTCACCCACACTCATCACTGAACCATAGATCAGTTTGACGGTAATGGTTGACCGAGGGAATATCCATGCTAGGAGTTACAGATACAACTCTGCTTCTGCTTCTTCAATGGTTTACATTACTGCATCAATGGCAGGAATTATATTTTTAAAGTAAGAGACATTCAATATTTGAAGAGAATTTTTGACCGAGAAATTAATTGAGGAGAACAGAGAATTGGTGTTAAACGAGGAGATATAGAGTCATAGAGAATGATACACATACAATATGCAAACAGACGGCCCAACCTGTCCATGCTCAACACGTTTCCTACACTGAACTGCGACTGCTATATACCCCTCTAAAGGTTTCTTATTCATGTTCCCATCCAATTGTCATTTAAATGTTGTAATTGTATTCCCCTGTATCGCTTTCTTAAACAGCTCATTCCATATACATAGCACAGTCTGTGCGAAAGATTTAACGCTTAGATCCCTTTACTATCTCTTCCCGTTCATCTGAAAGTTGTCCCCTTTTGATTTTGGACACCCCTGCGACGGGGAAAAGACCTTGACTATTCACCCTATTCATGACCTTAATTATTTTAGGAATCTTTATTCGGTCATCCTCAGCCTCTTACGCAAAAAAATGAAGAAATTCTCAGCCTGTCCAGGTTAACCTTATATCTCAAAATCTCAAGTCTCTGTCATATCATTTGAAACATTATTGCACGCTTTCCAGTTTATAATATCTTTCGTATTGTAAGGCGAAAACGCATTATACTCAGTACTCCAAATGCGGCCTTAAATTTCTCTTATACAGCCACACCATGCTGTCCCAACCCCTTTGCCCAATGCACTGACTGATGAAGGTAAGTGTGCTCAATGTCTTCGACACCACCCTGTCCATCTTTAACTCCACTTTCAAGAAACTGTGTACGTTCAATGCTGAGTCTCTCTGAATAACACCACTCCCCAAAGCCCTACCATTAACTGCGTAAATCCTGCCCTGGTTTGCCGAACAAAATGCAACACCTCACATTCATCTGCATGGAGCTCCACCGGCCAATCCCCAGCACACTGGCCCAGTTCATCATCAACTCATTTTCCTTTTAAATGATCTTTTTCACTGTCGATTATACCAGCAATTTTGTCGTAGTTTACAAATTTTCTATCCATGATTCGTATATTTCCAAACAACTCATTTTTAAAACTAACAAGGATCAGTGGAACCAGCACTGCTCTGTGTGACACGTCGCTGGGCACAATAAATCTCTCCAACTGTCTCTAACTGGCAAGTTTGCATCTAATTGATTGGCACTCCCCGATCCCCTGTGATCAAACCGTATTAACCAGGCTACCATGTGAAATTCTGTTGGTCCTCACTAATGTCCACGTAGACAACACATACTGCTTTAACTGCATCTACCTTCTTGTTCATCTCTTAAAAAATCACACGAGTTTATAGGACACAATTTCCCACACACAAAGTCATGCTAACTATCCAAGATCAGTATTTGCCTTTTTGAATGCATGTAAACCGTGTCTCTCAGAATCCCCTTGAAACACTTCCCCACCCCTCACGTCAAACTCACGTTCTGCAGTACCCAGGATTTTTTTTGCAGCATTCTTTTATCAACTGTTTTCCAGTCCTCTAGCGCCTCCTTCGTGGCTGCCAATTAAATAAAATAAGAAAGAACAGCAAATGTTGCAAACCAGTTACAAAAACAGAGGTTTCTAGAAATGCTCAGCCGATCTTACAGCATCTGCGCAGTGAAGTCAGACTTAATATTTTGGATCCTGTGATACTTTCTGAGAACTCAGAGGAATGGCGCAATCTCAGCTAGAGGTCCTGCAAATTTGTTCCCTAGCTTCCTGCAATGGTCTGGGATTACTTGAACAGGTCCTGTGTATTTAGGCAAATGTGAGGACTGCAGATGCTGGAAACCAGAGTCTCGGATAGAATGGTTCTGGAAAAGCACAGCAGGTCAGGCTGCATCCGAGGAGCTGGAAAACCTGATGGATTCCTGATGAAGGGCTTTTGCCCGAAACGTCGATTTTCCTGCTTCTCGGATGCTACCTGACCTGCTGTGCTTTTCCAGAACCACTCTTATCTAGGTCCTGTGTACTTATCTCCCATTACCCTCTTCTGTATTGTGGCCTCGAGTTACCTTGCTTGCAATACTTTCTCCACAGTAAATACCGACGAGATATATTCATGTGGGATCTCACCCATTGAGCAGGAATAGTTTGCAAGTCAAAGGAGCGGGTGAGGTCGAGTCCTTTTGAGGGCTGTGCACCCAGTATGGTCAGGCACTTATGGATTATCTTGTTGAACTGTTAACTGTGCTTCTGTGTTTTTCCACTTTCCTAGGAAGGGCGGTAATGTTTTACTTTTTAATTTTGCTGCATTATTTTTCTGTTTTGTACCAAGATTCTGTACCTTGCGGGGAGGATAACGTTGTATCTAAGACTGTGTCACACGTGGAGACTTTTAAACTTTTCACTGAGTGCATGTGGCAATTAAACTAAGAAACCTATTTCATCTCCTGTGTGTCCACATGTAGATGGCACTCTGATTTTTAAATGGGTTTGTTCTGTCTCTAGTCTCTCTTTTGCCCTTAATATACATGCACGATTAGCTGTTTCAATTCTCCTTAACTGTATCAACCAACCAAAAGCACAGCAGGTCAGGTAGCATCCGAGAAGCAGGAAAATCAACGTTTCGGGCAAAAGCCCTTCATCAGGAATCCATCAGGTTTTCCAGCTCCTCGGATGCAGCCTGACCTGCTGTGCTTTTCCAGAACCACTCTATCCGAGACTCATGCCAAATTGTTGCACTCCTGATGTCCCTCAGAAATGTACTCCTGCAAGCCGTATATTGAAATGATTCCCTTGATCCACGCTGCCTCTACCTGACAAATATATCTTTTTAAAAGACCAGACCCTTAATATCATCTGTTATAGCCTGTTCCCCACTCATGTAACCATTGCCCTACACTCAACCAGAAACATGCTGTGCCTGAACTCTCGGTATCTCGCTTCTGAAAGACTTCCACTTACCAGAAGTTGCTTCAGCCGTGAATAGTTTCTCCCAAATCATCTTTTGAAAGTTACTGCCGAATACCATCACAGATGATCTTGCCCCAGTTTAGAATGTTAAATTGTGTACATGGCCTAAACTGTTCCAGAAGCGTTTTTCAAACTAATAGAATTACTGTAATTAGTCCCAACGTGCTCTTATCTGACAGCTCCGTCAGGTCTCCTGTCCTATTTCCCAAGATGAAATAAAGGTGAGTCCAGGATCAGATCAGCCATGATCTTATTGAATGCCAAGGCATGCTTGTATGTTGCCAGAGGTGCCTGTGATATGTGCACTGTTTTAATGTTTGGATTATTTGTGTATTATTACGTTACTGTTTTCTCTTTGATATGATAAGATGGCATTTGAGGTTCGCCCTCTTTTCCCTGTGAACTGGTTGTATGGTGAAGTTGGTGTCTGGTTTTGCTCTTTCTTTTTAACTGTTCGTGTGTAATGTATACTGGTAATTAATACACACGCACACTCACACACGCACATACAGACACACACAAAACATACTTTACATATGCAGACCTGCGTGTTTATGGTTGTGTTTTCCTGTGTCTGCGTCTGTACTTTAGTGTATTAATGTGTGTATCTCTGCATCTGCATCTTTGGGAGTTTGGGTTTCTGTTGTTTTGGGAGTGAATCCATTGAAATAGGGATCCAAAGGTCCCTCCCACTCTGTCCTTCTCCTTTACTTTCGATATCTGTATCTCCATCTTGTGTTGAGAGCGATGTAATACCGTCCCCTGTTGGTCACCTTACGCCACTCAACAAGCATCACCTTTGTTTGGAAAATGTATCAAAGACAGCGACTCTCACGTCTGAGTTGAATTGTCTTCATTGTCACGTGCATTCTAATGAATGCAATGAAAAGTTTACAATGTAATTACTTATGACACGTCTTAGGTACAAGAAAGCTGGGTATAGGTTCAGAGGTATTAGGTGAAAAATTGAAAGAATAATAAATGAAAGTCCAGCAGAAGAATAAAAAGGAAAGAAAAATCGATTTCGAATTACAGTCCCAGACAGCCCAGTCTGTGGCATCACCGAGGCTCCAGAAATATATGAGGCCCAGCCTCTAAATTGCACTGGGCCCAGGATCCAGACCACAACGGGCCAGTCTGCAGGCTGCAGCAGACACAGTCTCTAGACCGCAGTGGGTCCAGTCTCCAGAACATTCCTGGACCAGTCTCCAGACTGCACCAGGCCCTATCTTGAGGCTGCGTTGGGCTCAGTCTCCAGACAGGACTGGGTTCAGTTTCCATGCCACACCGGCACAGTCGCTAGATCACAACGGGCCAAGTCTCCAGAACGTGCTGACTGTCGTCACCAGACTGCGCCGGGCCCAGTCTCCGGGCCATTCTCGTCCCAGTCTCCAGACCACACTGGGCTCAGTCTCCAGACAGCACCAGGCCAGTCTCCAGACGACAGCGGGCCCAGTATCCAGACCGTATCGAGCCCAGTCTCCAGACCACATCACGCCCAGTCTCCATGCCACGCTGCTCTTTAAATCTCGAGGCATCGCCTCACCGCGCTAGCCTCCTGTATGGAACTCTCCTTCTGTTTTCATTTCGAAGTAATTTTAATAAATTCAATTCAAAGTTTGGCAAGTATGAAATCTCTCCAGAAAACAAAACAAAAGTAGAGAGTCAATGATCAGGCAGAGCAGGGGAGCTCCAGCTGGAACATTCCGACTCTGCCGCCATTTTTAAGACATTTCATGGCTGTTGTCTTCTTTAAAGAATTACTTTGGGGTCTCAGAACAGTTTTGTCCAATTCCTTGCAATGTTGTCCCAGAGATATTATCAGAAAGAGTTGAGCATGCCCGTTGCTGGCCCGTATGCTCCCATTGGGTACGTTTTAGGTTTTTGCAATCCATGCTCAATATAATTTGAAAACGTACACCAAAAAATGAAGTTATAATAATAATCGTCTCAAACTCTTCCAATTGCTTTATGCAGAATGACCTGGATATAACTGTCCTGCTGTGATCTGCATAGCTCTCTGTGATGGATAGATAATTAGTACCACTCTATATATCAATTCATTGTTGTGGTCTGCATAGCTCCTCCTGCTGGATAGACATCTACTACGGGTTAACAGATCAATACCCTGCTGTGTTCTACATAGCTCCCCGTACTGGACGGATGTCTAGTCTGGGTTTAAACATCAAATCACTGCTGTGGACTTCACCGTTTGCCACACGAGGCAGATTGCTGACTTCGACCGATCTGAGCTAAACTACACAGCTCTATTTTAAACAGATATGTTTTCTGGGTTAATGGTTCTTTGTGTTGGATTGCGAATGTGATGTAACCAACTATTTAAGCTGATCTGACAATGCCTTTCTTTTGTGTTCTCATTCTTGTGATTGGATCCTCTGTTTCTCACTCCATTAATGTTATGGTATGCCTATGCACAGTATATGACGATAGTGAACACACATTGTCCTAACAGCAGCCACAGTCTCTTCACTCAGAAGCAGTCAGGCATTCACATCAGGTCAGCTTGAACCCTCCAGTACACACTGTCTCACTGGTCCTGTTATCTCTGCACATTTATTTGATATTCAGCCTTGTATTCTTTCTGAAAAACGTCACAGGTTCACGGTTACCCACATTATATTCCAGCTGCCAAATTACTGTCCAATGCTTGTCAAGTGAGAGATTCTCTACTTATTCTTGATAACTTAATTTCCAGTCAATCTTAGAATACATTTATTCCATATGTAGAAAATGGTTATTTGGTTCCAGACAGTTGAGGCCACAACACGAGTCACTGTGTCACTGCAGTCGTTAATTTGTGTTAAACTGATAAAGACTTTTTCATCCTTAATTGATGCCCGTTCGCGGCTCAGTAATGAGTCCTCCCTGCAGTTCCATTCCATTTCCTTTGTAACAATCATGAGAGATTAAATGAAATGCTCCAATTGCTGAGCAACAGAATCGATTGGCTGAATGGCCTCATTCTGTTCCTGTTTGAAACCCTTGTTGGTTTGAAACGCCTGCTTCAGGAAAGGTGCAGTTAGGAATGATGCTGAACATTTACGAACCATGCAGGAACAGCCCGCATCTGACTTTATGATGGGGGGTAGGGCATTGATTCTGCATCTGCTGATAGCCCTCTGTGACTCATGGATGCTTAATTTTCATTTGCTCCGTCCTTTAGAAGTATGTTTTACTTCGCAGGAGATAGTGTCACATAACACAGCGGGTGATATCCTATCCTTCCAGCAGGACAGTGCGCTGGCTGCTCCTACAGATATTATTAGGGACAGATCCATTTGTCACAAGCCGGTTTATAAGGATGTTTCCATCTTTTTGGTTCCCCCAGCACTTCCCACAGTCTGGCTGCTGTGTATTAGAGGCCTCGCGTTGCTGTCAGTGGTGGGTCTATGGAGACACTGTTGGTGATGAAAATTGAATTCCCAGTGTACGTTTGTGCCCTTGTCACCCGCAGTATGCGTCCAATTTGTTTTCAACATCGAAAGGAACTGAGTTACACTGAGTGGTGGTGTGGAGGGCAGTTCATGTCCACTCCCAGGCGATTTCCTTGACCGTCTCTGACCTGTTACCATGAGATTTCCTGGGTTCTGAAATCTATGTTGGGGAATTACAAGGCAACTCCTTTCCTGACTGTATATCATGGTACCCCTAACACTGGTGTGTGTCCTGACGGTAGGACAGTATATACCCATTGATGGTGCTGGGGATTCATGAAACATTATCTATCAAATTTGATTCTGTGAGGACGATGATGGCAATTGTTTCCTAACGGGTCAATACGAGGAATAAAGGAGACAATGCAGCAGGCAATAATGGGTGAACAGCCGAATTTAAGGCACTTTGTCTGAAATTGTGTTGGATTCTCAAAACATACTGAGGAAATCAATCCATACATTGAGGGGAAAGACATTAGAGAGACAAGACTACAGGTTAACCAATAATTGGAACATTTTACAGCTGGGAGTGTTCCACAGAACTGACAATACGGTGCGAGAAATGGAAGAATAAGGGATGGCATCTGCATTTTCATTAAAGTGGGACTTGGATCAAATATTTGAGCTATTATCTTTATCTTTTTTCATTTTGAGGCAAAGTGTCGGTTAAGTTGAGTTTGGGTCAAGATTCCCACAGTGAGGCTGAGTCTATCTCACCAAGCTCAATGGGCAGAAGGGCGTCTATGATGTGGGTCTTTATGACTACATCACATTGTATAAGCCACATTCCCCGGAACATTCTACACCGACATTTGCCGGAACATGCTGTACCTAACATTGCTCACAACATTCTGTACCCGACATTCCTTGGAAAATTCTACAAATGTCATTCTCTGGAAAATTTCATAAGCGTCATTTCCTGGAACGTTCTATAACCGGCATTTCCCAGAATATTCTATACCCGACATTCCCAGGAACATTCTATTCCTGACATTATTTTTGAACGGCCAGACGCCAGTGAAATGAACAAAGATAAAATCCTGAGGAAAGTGATTCCCCTCCTGGTGGAAGGATGCAATGTTTCGAGGTCCACTCAGGTCGTTAAACAATGAAAACATTTGCTCTGCGTTTACATTTCTTCACGACAGAGTATTGACCACAATTTAGACAGGAAGACAGAAATTTCCAACTTCCGTTTGTCTTCACGGAACTGGGAGAGAATCCTTCAGGACAGCAATGTTTTCATTTTCCATATTAAGAAAAGGAAGGAAGTGACCTGTGTCTCCCTTCAAGTAATCGAGTGTGCGGGAATTTTCCAGAAACCATCAGTTCTTATGGATGTGTTTGGGATGGGAGGGTTCCTTACATTTTATGACATATTTTGCTCAGTAGTTCAGAGCTTCTAATTTGGTATTTCTGCTTCAGTTTTTTTGATTACATCTCTGAATACCGTGGCCCATTTGAAAATCTCACTGGGTCCTCAATCAAATCGATGACTTTGTCTCCGGGCTGATGTATAATGCGTTTGTTTTCCTTCCTCACAGTTAACGTAGTGACGATCTACGTCCTGTATAATAAAGATTGTGGATTGTCTCCATGTGTCAGACGTTACCTGGGGGCCATGGCAGTGGCGGATCTACTCGTCATTATTCTTGACCTGATGCTGAGACGCATACCCACTCTTTATACGGAACAGTTTTATTTCCTGTTCTCCATCCCCGTGTGTAATATACACGCCGTCCTGCTTTATGCAACCACTGACTGTTCTGTTTGGTTTACCATCACTTTCACCTTTGATCGATTCGTGGCCATTTGCTGCCAGAAGCTGAAAAGTAAATATTGTAGTGAGAATACAGCGGCTGTGGTTCTGGGAACAGTGACTGTGCTAAGCAGCTTAAAAAAACATTTTCTGGTATTTTATGCTCCCAACTCGCTATGGACTGGGGGACGTCCCCTGGTTTTGTGATGTAACATACGCTGTTGTAACCTCCCCTATCTGGGTCACAATCGAGTTCCTCCATTACATTCTAACACCGGCTCTCCTATTTCCCCTGATTCTGCTGCTCAATGTTTTCACGGTCAGATACATTTTAGTGACCAGCAGAGCCCGCAGAAGACTCTTGACTCACACCAATGGGGCCAGACAGTCTGACACAGAAATGAAAAACCGAAAAAAGTCCATTATTTTATTGTTTGTGATCTCGGCCAATTTCATCCTGTTATGGTCAATGATAATGGTGTTTTCCATATGGCTGCGGATGTATTATATTGGATATCAGTTTGTGACTGTAGATTACTTTGTGCAGGAATTGGGCTTCATGTTGCAGCTCCTCAGTTGCTGCACAAACACCGTGATTTATGCCGTAACCCAGACTAAGTTCAGACATCAGCTAAAAGATGTGCTGAAATATCCCTTTATCTACATTCATCAATTAATCAAATTCACTCATTAATCAATCAACTCGGGATTTCCTCATTTCAGTTCAGTGCTCAGTGATGAAGCCGCCTGTCGCTTTGGCAAAAGCCTGAGGGCACGGCTCGTTTGTCCAACCTTATCCAACGAGGGTTTGCAGGGACACCATTCAATGCAGCACTGAACTCAGGGGCCAGAGAGATAACGCACCATCACACTGACTGTATCTATCAATTCAATTTATAAACAATAAAAAAAGTTCATTAAAATGTGTCGAGCCGTAGAGTGAGCAATATTGTTGTTTTTCTTTGTGCTGAAGAGTCTGAGCTGGAGAGAGAAAGATTCTTGGGGGAGTAACAATGGCAGTGGGCGTCTGCGATGGTAGGCTGCGCACATGGAGTAAACATGATGGTGAGAGTGTGCAGGTGAGCGAGTGCGTGGGAGTCAGGATGATGGGAACAGAGTGAGCGTGAGGGGGAAGGATGACGGAATGTGTGTGTGGAGTAGAGGGTGACAGGAGCAGAGTGTTTGTGAGGCGGTCAGAGGAATGGGAATGGAGTGAGATTGCGAAAGGTTCAGGGTGACTGAGTGAGTGTGAGGGGGTCAGGGTGACATGTACGGAGTCAGTGTGAGGGGTTCAGGGTGACGTTATGGAGTTACTGTGAGGGGAGTCAGGGTGTCGGGAACCGAGAGAGTATGAAGGGCTCAGGGAGACGGAGTGAGCGTGAGCGATACAGAGTGACGTGATTGGTGTGGGTGTGACGGGAACATCGTGACGGAGTGAGTGTTAAGGGATCAGGGTGGCTATAATGGCATACGAGGGTGACAGGATGACGGGAACCGAGTGAGTGTAAGGGGTGAGGGTGATGGAGTGAGTATGAGGGGTGCAAGTTTTTGGGAACAGAGAGAGTGTGAGGGGATCAGAGGGACGGGAAATGAGTGAGTGCAAGGGGGACCAGGTGACAGAGTGAGTGTGAGAGATACAGGCTAACGAGAATGGAGTGAGTGTGATTGGGTCAGGATGACAGCGTGAGTGTGAGGGGATCAGGGTGACAGGAACGCAGTGACTGTAACGTGGTTAGGTTGACCGTGATAGAGGAATGTGAGAGGGGAATGCTATTGTGTTTGGGTGTCAGCATCAGAGTGAGTTTTGGGGTTCAGGGAGACGGGCTGAGGGTGAGGGTCTCAGAGTAATGGCAATGGAGTGAGTGTAAGGTGGTCAGGTTGACAGTGGTGGAGTGAGATTGAGGGGGTCAAGTTGACGGTGTGTGAGTGAGTGTGAGGGTATCTTCGTGATTTTGATGGAGTGAGTGTGAGAGTGCCATGGTGACAGAAATGGAGTGAGTGTGAAGGGGCCAGGGTTAGGTAGTCGAGTAAAGTTAACAGTGTCTGAGTGATAGAGTGAGTGTGACAGGTTCAGGGTGACGGGAACGGAATCAGTGTGAGTGGGCCAGGATGGCGGTGACAGAGAAGTGTGAGAGGGAAGTGTTACGGTGATGGAGTTAATGCGAGGGAGTCGGGTGACGGGGATGGAGTGACTTGAGGGGGTCATGGTGGCGGGAATGGAGTTTGTTTGAGGTGGAATGTGTAACTGGAACGGAGTGAGTGCGAGGGGCTCAGTGTGACATAGATAGTATGATGGCGTGAGGGTGACTGTGACAGACTGAGAGTGAGGGGGCAGGATGACCAGAATGGAATGAGTGTGAGGGGTTTACAGTTACGGAGTGAGTGTGTGGGGGTCAGGGTGACGGAAACGGAGTGTGTTTGAGGTGGGCAGGGTGACGTTGATGGACGAGTTTGAGATGGAAGTATGATGGTGATGAAGTGAGTGTGACGCTGTCAGGGTGACAGGGATGGAGTGAGTGTGAGTCTGTCAGGGTGACGGAGTGAGTGTGAGGTGTACAGGGTGATGGGAACAGAGTGCGTATGAGGGGTCAGGGTGACGAGAAGGAGTGAGTGCGGGAGGGTGAGGGTGATGATATTAGTGTGGGGGTGAGGGTGACTGTGGCGGAGTGAGTATGAGGGGGTCAGGTTGACGGTAAACGAGTGTGTGTGTGGGGGGGTCGGTGTGACAGAGTGACCGTGAGGGATCCAGGGTGACGGGAATGGTGTGAGTGTGACGGGGTCAAGGTAATGGAGTGAGTGTGATGGGGTCAGAGTTACGTTATGGAGTGAGTGTGAGGGGGTCAGGGTAACCATGATTGGTGCGAGGGAGTCAGGGTGAAAGGAACCGAGGGAATGTAGGGGTTTAGGGTGATGGAGTGAATGTGAGGGGTGCAGGGTGTCTGGAACAGAGTGAGAATGAGTGAGACAAAGGGACGGGAAAGGAGTTAATGTGAGGGGGTCCAGGTGACAGAGTGAGTGTGAGGGGTACAGGCTAACGAGAATGGAGTGACTGTGAGGGGCTGAGGGTGACGTGAATGGAATGAGTGTCACAGGGTCAGGGTGCCCGACATGGAAGAATGTGAGACAGAAGTGTGATGTTAGCAGAGCAAATGCGAGTGGGTCAAAGTGACGGGAATGGAGTGAGTGTGGGGGTTCAGGGAGATAGGGTGTGGGTGAGGGGGCAGAGTGACGGTGATGGAGTGAGTGTGACGTTGTCAGGCTGATAGTGGTGGAGTGAGAGTGAGGGGGCCAAGGTGACAGTGTCTGAATGAGTGGTAGAGCGTCAACGTCACATTTACGGAGCGAGGATGAGGGGGTCATGTTGACAGGAATGGATCGATTGTGAGGGGGTCAGGGTGACGGGAATACAGTGAGTGATAGAAGGTCATGGTGACGGGAAAAGTGTAAGAGTGACGGTGAAGGAATGAGTGTGAGGGGTTCAGTGTAACTATGATGGAGTTTTAGGGTGATGGCAATGAACCAAATGAGAGTGTGTCAAGGTGACGGTGATGTACTGAGAGTGACGGGGTCAGGGTTATGGTCACGATTTGAGGGTGAACGGTCAGGATGATGATAATTGAGTGAGTATGAGAGATGTGGTTTACAATGACGTTCGAGATTGAAAGGGGATCACGCTAACAGTGATGGAGTGAGGATGAGTGGCTCCGAGTCATGGTAATAGAGTGAGTGTGGGGGTGAGAGGTTGACAGCGAGTGCATGAGGGGGTCAGAATGTCAGTGAAGAAGTGAATGTGAGGGAGTCACATGTGATGGCAGTGACTGTGTGAGTGTGAGGGGGACAACGTGACAACGATGGAGTGAGTTTGAGAGTGTTAGGATTACAGTGATGGGGTGAGTGTGAGGGGCTCAGGATGACAGTGCTGGAGTGAGTGTGACGTTGTCAATATGACAGTGAACGAGTGAGTATGAGGTGTGACAGAATGAATGTGAGGGGTCAGTATGATGGTAACCGAATGAAGGCGAGGGGATTAGCTTAAGGGTGATGAAGTGAGTGTCAGTGGGTCAGGGTGTCGTTAACGGGGTGAATTAGAGGGGATCAATGTGAGAGTGACAGGGTGAATGTGGGAGGATGAGGGTGACAGTGATGGAGTGAGTGTGAGGTGGTCAGGGTGTCGGTGATCAAGTGAGTGTGAGAGGGTCAGCGTGACACGCTGAGAGTGAGGGGTGTGATGAGTTTGTGTACAGTAACAGAGTGAGTGCGAAGCTGCTCAGGGGAGAGTAATAGTGTGAGTGTGAGGGGGTAAGGATGCCAGTAATGGAGTGAGTGTACTGGGGTCAGGATAACAATGGTGGAGTGAGTGAGTGCTAGTCATGGTGACGGTGAAGGAGTGTGTGTGAGGGGGTCAGATTACAGTGATGGACTGAGTGTGAGAGGCTCACGGTGACATTGATGGGGTGAGTGTGAGGGCTTCCGCGTGAAAGTAATGGAGTGAGTAAGAGTATGTCAGAGTGTCACAAACAGGGTGAGTGTGAGGGGGTCAGGATGATGGTAATCCTGCGAGTGTTGGGGTCAGGATGTGAGTGCAGGAGTAAGTGTGTGTGGGCATCGTGCCGGTAATGGAGTGAGTATGAATTGGACAGGGTGACGGAAAAAGGATAACAGGGAGAGGGACAGGCTGACCGTAATCGAGTGAGTGCTCGGGGGTTGCGATGACAGTGGGGGAGTGAGTGTGAGGACGTCATGGTAACGGTAATGGAGTAAGTGTTAGTGGGCCATGATAATAGTGACGAGCTGAGTGCAAGGGGGTCAGTATGATGGGGCTGGAGTGAGAGTAAGAGTGAGATGCTCAGGGGGAGAGTGCCGCAGTGTTACTGAGGATGTCAGCTTGAAGGGTGACAGTGTGGGTGTCCGAGATATGCTAACAGATTCAGGGGGAACATATGACGTTGACTGTAATAGAGTGACTGTGAGGCTGTCGGGGCTGCAGTGACAGACTGAATAAGAGGGTGTCAGGGGAATAGTGACAGTGCTAGTGTGTGGGGTTAATGATGATGGTGACCAAGTGAGTGCATGGCGGCCAGGGTGCAGGTGGCAGAGTGGGTTTGGAGAGGTCAGGGTGACAGGGAAGGAGTGAGAGTAAAGGGGTTACATTGATAGTGATGGAATGACTGCGAGGGTGTCAGGCTGACAGTGACGGACTCAGTGTGAGGGCGTGAGCGTGGCGGTGACAGAGTGAGTGTGAGGGTGTCAGAGTGACTGGAATTGAGTTAGTGTGAGGGGATCAGGATTAGGGTTATGCAGTGCGTTTGAAGGGTTCATGTTGATGGTGAGTGATGGTTGTTGTGGTTCTGTTCGCCGAGCTGGAAGGTTTTGTTGCAAACGTTTCGTCCCCTGGCTAGGCGACATCATCAGGGGACGAAACGTTTGCAACAAAAACTTCCAGCTCGGCGAACAGAACCACAACAACGAGCACCCGAGCTACAAATCTTCGAACAAACTTTGAACAGGTGAGTGATGGTGACACAGACTGAGTGTAAGGGGGTCAGGGTGAAAGTAATAGAGGGACTGTAAGAGGGTCACAGTGATGGAGTGAGTGTGAAAGGTCAGATAACGGAGAAAGTATGAGGACATCATGGTGACTCTGATGCAGTCAGTGTGAACGGGTTACTGTGACAGTGACAGAACAAGGGTGAGGGGCTCAGAGTGATGATAATGTAGAGAGTGTGGTATGGTCAGGGTGACAGCGTCAGAGTGAGCAGTGGCTTTCAGGTTGACAGGACAGAGTGAGTGTGAGGAGATCAGTGTGATGTTGTTAATGTGACAGTGACTGTGTAAGTGTGAGGCGGTCAGATTGATGATACCGGAGTATGTGTGAGAGTGTCAGGGTGACAGTGACGGGGAGATTGTGAGTGTGTCAAAGTGATGATGATGAACTGAGAGTGAGGGTATCAGGCTGACATTGGCAGGGTGTTTGTGACGGGAATCAGGTCGGCGGAGTGAGTGTGAGGGCGTCAGGGAAACAGTCACGGACTGAGTGTGCTGGGGTCAGGAGTGACGGTGACAGAGTGGGTGTGAAGTGATCAGTGTGATGGTGATGGAGGGACAGTGTGGATGTCAGGATGATGGTGAAGGAACAAGTATGAGAGATAACTTTGACAGTGACGGAGTGAAAGTGAGCAGGTCAGGGTGACAGTGGGCGAGTGAGTGTGGTTGAAACTTTATTGCTGGAACAGCGCAGCAGGTCAGGCAGCATCCAGGGAACAGGAGATTCGACGTTTCGGGCACAGGCCCTTCTTCAGGAATTCCTGAAGAAGGGCCTGTGCCCGAAACGTCGAATCTCCTGTTCCCTGGATGCTGCCTGACCTGCTGTGCTGTTCCAGCAATAAAGTTTCCACTTTGATCTCCAGCATCTGCAGACCTCACTTTCTCCTCGAAGATTTCAACCTACTGCGAATCCTCTTACAAGGATGCCTTCCTTGAAGAAGCTCTCTGCCTCTCTCTACAAAGATTTCAGTGAGTCCCTCTCTCACTGCACACCCCAGGTCATCTCTTCTGCACAGAAGCTCTTCAGCCACATTCTGAAGCAGACTCGTTACCACAGCCATATCTCCTTTCTCAGCACCTGCCTACGGAACCCCATGGACTCCAGATCACCTTCCGACCAACACAATTTGGACCCAACCAGGACTACCAGTACCTGCAACAAATCCGCAGCCTCCAGCAACGGACCTCCCTCCGGATCCTCCACTCCACGCTTGCAGCCATGCGCCGGTACCTACATTCCCATTCCTGAAGAAGGGCCTGTGCCCGAAACGTCGAATCTCCTGTTCCCTGGATGCTGCCTGACCTGCTGTGCTGTTCCAGCAATAAAGTTTCAACTTTGATCTCCAGCATCTGCAGACCTCACTTTCTCCCGAGTGAGTGTGGTTGGTCAGTTTGACAATAACGGAGAAAGTCTGATGGATTGTGGATGAGGGTATCATGGTAATGGTGACGATGAGGGAGTCAGTGGGACGGTAGCGGGTTCATGATCACAGAGTGTTTAAAAGGTTGGTCAAGGTAGTGGAGTGAGTGTGAAAGCGGCAGGGTGACAATGATGGTGTGTGTGTGTGGGTCAGGGTGAAGGTGACGGAGTGAGTGTGAGGGGGCCCTGGTGGTGGTGACGGAATGAGTCTGAGTGGATAAACGTGACGGTGATGATGTGAGGTTGAGGGGGTCAGTGTGACGGTGATGCAGGGAGCGTTAAAGGGTCAGGGTGACGGTGACAGAGTGAGTGTGGCGAGGTAAGGGTGACAGTGAAGGAAAGAGTGTGAGGGGAAAACGTTGACAGTGAGATGGTCAGGGTGAAAGTGGGCCAGTGAGTGAGATTGGTCAGTTTGATGATAACAAAGTGAGCGTGAGGTGGTCAGGGTATCGGTGAACGAGTGAGTGCGAGGGTGTCAGGGTGACAGTGACGGAGTGAATGTGAAGGTATCATGGTGACGGTGACCGAGTGAGTGGAGGGTGTCAGGTTGACGAGAACAGAGAGAGTGTGATGTGGTCAAGTGACAGTGAAGGAATCAGTGACAGGGTGTCAACGTGATGGTGAAGGAGTGAGTGTGAGGGTGCCATGGTCACAATGACAGAGCGTTTGTGAGGGGTGTCATGTTGGTGGAGTGAGTGTGATGGGGTCAGGGGAACAGTAAAGGAGTGACGGTGAGGGGGTAAGGTGACGGTGATGGAGTGAGTGTGAGGGAGTCATTGCACTGGTGATGAAGTGATTTGAGGCGGTCAGGATGATGGTGATGGGGTGGGTTTGAGGAGGTTAGAATTACGGTGACCGAGTGAGTGAGAGGGGTTTAGGATGACGGAGTGAGTGTGAGTGGGTCAGAGGGCAGTGAAGGAGTGAGTATGAGGGTGTCATGGTGATGGAGACGGAGTGAGTGGATTGGTATCCGGTTGACGATATCAGAGTGTTTGTGAGGCAGGTCAAGGTTGTAGAGTGAGTATGAGGGCGTCAGGGTGACAGTGATGCAGTGTGTGTGAGATGGTCAGGGTGACGGTACGGAGTGAGCCCAAGGGGTTCGTGGTGATGGGAACGGACTGATTGTGAGGGGATGAACGTGACGGAGATGATGTGAGTGTGGGCGTGTCAGTATGACGGTGATACAGTGAGCCTGAAGGGGTCAGGGTGATGGTGAAGGAAAGAATGTGAGGGGATCGTGTTGAAAGTGAGATGTTCAGGGTGACAGTGGGCGAGTGAGTGAGATTGGTCAGTTTGACGTTAACAGAGTGAGCGTGAGGGATCAGGGTGTCGGTGAAAGAGTAAGTGTGAGGGTATCAGGGTGACAGTGATGGAGAGAATGTGAGGGAGTCATGGCCACGGTGACAGATGGTGTATGTCAGTGTGACAAGGATAGAGTGAGTGTGAGGGGTTCAGGGTGACAATAGGACAGTGACTAAGAGGCGGTCAGGTTATCGACAAGAGAGAAATTGTGAGGTGGCCAGGGTGACAGTGAAGGAGTCAGTCTCAGGCTGTCATCGTGTTGGTGATGGAGTGAGTGTGAGGGTGCCATAGTGACGATGACAGAGTCTTTGTTTGGAGGGTCATGATGGTAGAGTGAGTGTGGCAGTGTCAGTGGGCCAGTGATGGAGTGAGAGTGAGGGGGCCAGGGTGACGATGATGGAGTGAGTTTGAAGGTGTCATAGTGCCCGTGATAGAGGAAGTGTGAGGTGGTCAGGGTGTTGGTGAGTTTGAGGTGATCAGGATGACAGTGATGGAATGAACGAGAAGTGTTTAGGATGATAGAGTGAGTGTGAGTGGGTCAGGAGGCAGTGAGGGAATGAGTGTGAAGTAGTCAGGGTGACAGCGATGGAGTGAGTTTGAGGCCGCCAGTGTGATGGTGACGGAGTGAATTTGAGTCTGTCAGAGTTACAGTGATGGTGTGAGTGTGAGGGGATTCGGGAGCCGGTGATGGTATGATAGTGATGAGGTTATGATTATTGTGACAGAGTGAGTCAGAATGGATTAGGCTGACAGACTGAGAGTGAGGGAGTCAATGTGATGGTGAAGGAGTGACTGTGAGGGAATCAGGGTGACAGTGACGGCCTGAGTATGAGGCTGTCAGCGTGATGGTGACAGAGTGATAGTGAGGGGCACAGGGTGACTGTAATGAAGTGATTGTTAGGGGATGACGTGACGGTGAAGGAGTGAGTGTGTGGGGCTCAGTGAGATGGTGATGGAGTGGCTATGAGGGAATCAGGGTGACAGAGATGAAGTGAGTGTGAGGGTCCAGCGTGACGGTGAAAGAGTGAGTGTGAGGGGGTCAGGGTGACGGTAAGAAAGTGAGTATGAGGGGATCAGCTTGACGGTGATGCAGAGAGTATGAAGGGGTCAGAATGACAGTGCCAGACTGAGTGAGACGGCTTCAGGGTAACGGAGTGAGTGTGAGGTTGTCAGGTGACAGGAAGGGAGTGAGTGTGAGGGGGTCAGGGTGATGGTGACGGAGTAACTGTGAGTGGGTTGACAGGTGGTCAGGATGACGGTGATATAGTGATTGTGAGGGTGTGAGTATAATGGTGACGGTAATGGAGTGAACGTGAAGGAGTCAGGCTAATGTCCTGATGAAGGGCTTTTGCCCGAATCGTCGACTTTCCTGCTCCTTGGATGCTGCCTGACCGGCTGCGATTTTCCAGCGTCACTTGAACCTAGAGTTTGATTTCCAACATCTGCAATCCTCATTTTTGCCCAATAATGATGGAATGAGTGTGAGAGATTTGGGTGACGTTGATGCAGTGAGTGTGAAGGAGTCAGGGTGACGGTCACGGAATGAGTGTGCATGGGCCAGGGTGTCCCTGACGGGTTGAGTGTGAGGGGATCAGGGTGGCGGTGATGCAGTGAGCGTAAACGAGCAAATGGGATAGTGGCGGAGTGAGTGTGAGGAGGTCAGCGTGATGCTGACAGAGTGAGTGTGAGCAGATCAGATTGGCAGTGATGGAATGAGTGTGAGGAGGTCAGTGTGACAGCGGGGAGTAAGTGTTAGGTTTCATCTTGACGATAACAGAGTGAGTGTGAGGGGGTCAGAGTGACAGTGCCGGACTGAATATGAGGGAGTCAGGGTGACAGTGATGCAGTGAGTGTGAAGGCGTCATGATGTTGATAATGGTTTTAGGTCATCACAAGATTGGCGAAGGGTGTGATACTACGGGTTGTTCCTGACGGCGGGAAGGAATTTCGTATCCCACTAAACAACGCTCGCCCGCCTCAAGCTGGGCAGCTCCCAGCCAATAAGGTGCTGTCCCGCCACAACCTGTTATGCTCATTGTGTGCATGTGGATTAGGAATTATTCGAAAAGCAGACTGCAATCACCACGCCACGCAACAAAATAACATAACAAAAGAGACCATCTCTAAAACTGAAACTTCCGGACAATGATGACCGGCCTCTCAGAAATCCTACAGGACATCATCAACTCTAGGAAATCAACTGTCATAAATAATGAGCTCAGGAGGCTCAAGATGAACATAGCTGCCCTCCAGGATACACGGCAGGCTCATTGAAAGTGATGGACTACATGTTTTACTGGCTGGGGAAGGGGTCTCATAAGACCAGAGAGGACGGAGTCGGCTTCGCTGTAAAAAGCAGCCTGATGAACACAGTAGAACCAGGCAGCAATGGCTCAGACTGACTCATCATTCTTCGCCTCAATACCACGGCAGGTCGAATCACTCTCGTCAGCATGTATGTCCTCCACAACAGACACAAAGGACGGGTTAGACGACAATCTTGCCCCTTCATTAGCAGCATTGCTAGGAAGGAGGAACTTGTTCTTCTGGGCGACTTCAATGCCAGAGTGGGTGAAGTTCATGACTCGTGGCCCTCCGGCCTTGAGCATTTTGTTGTGGGCAAAATAAATGAGAATGCAGAGACTGTTCTAGCTGTGTACTTAACACGATTTATGCATCACCAACTCTTACTTCCATACAACGCCTCAGCACAAAGTTTCCTGGAGACAACCATGCACAAAACATTGGCATCAAGTCGATCTGATCCTGATTAGGCACGCCACCATCAAACACGTTCTCCACGCACAGTGCGGATTGTGACATAAACCACTCCTTCGTGTGTTGCAAGATCAGGCTGCAAACTCAGAGATTCGGTCGCACGACGCAACGGGGAACCCTTGCATCAAAGAGAGCAAGGTGTGCCAGCCATACCATATGCGACAATTCTCCGAGGCTTTCTCGACAGAACTCAGTGCCTCACAGCATGGAGACTCTGCCACTCTGAGATGTTGGAAATGTTGCGGGATACCATGCAACTCATATCCCTGGATAACTTGGGCAAGGAGATTTGCAAGTCACACGACGGGTATCGGGCTGAGGGAACCGAGATGACCCCTGTCTTCTGAGCCCTTCAACGTCTGCAGCGACGTCAAACAAGGCTACTTTCTGGCTCCTACACGTTTTGGGAATTTTGTTTGCGGGGCTCATGAAACATGCTTTTGGCAACGCAACGCAGGGAATTAAAGTAACTCAATAGATTAGAGACAGGATCTTCAACCTGACCCAACTTAGATCCAAGACAAAAGTATATGCGGCACCAATGAGGCCATGTTGTTTACCAATAATGCTGCAGTTGCAACACAGACTCAATGAGAACTCCAGTTATTGATAGATCGCCTCTCCTATGCTTGCAAGGATTTCAGGATGACGATCATTCTTAAGAAGACGAGCGTCCTGGGACAGAACGCAGAGGCACCGCCGGTCACCACCATCGATGACTACAAACTCAATGTTGTCCATCAATAAGCATACCTTGGTTCTATCAGCAATGACAACCTCTCGTTGGACACAGAGATTGATAAGAGGATGGGAAAAGCAACCACAACTCTTGCTCCCCAACGACTCGAGTATGGACAAATCCCAAGCTGACTGTGAAGACAAAAATGTCAGTCCACAAAGCCTGCGTCAGAAACACGCTGCTGTTCAGCAGTGAAAGGGGACTACATATGCCAGACGGGAGAGAAGACTGAACGCCTTCGACTTGAGGAGTATCGCCAGATCATGGGCACATCCTGGCAAGATAGAGTGCCCAATGCAGTAACCGTATCTCGCGCAGGCCTTCCCTCAGCATGTTCACTCTGCTGAGGCAGCAGAGACTGCGCGAGCTGGGTCATGTTCACCGCATGGAGGATGGCCGTATCTCAAAGGATATCCTCTGTGGAGAGCTTGCATCTGGCAAGAGACACACTAGGCGTCCCCAGCTGGGGTACAAGGACATTTGCATTATTAAATGAAAGTGCTTGATATCGTTATAGGGACCAAGGGAAGGCTTGCAGCTGACCGCAAGACATGGAGAAGCACCTGGCACCAACACCTCAAAACAGAGGCGCTGCAGCAACAAGCGGGCACGCCGAAAGGAGTGCAGCGGCTTTAGCAGATAAGCAGCTACATATATTTATGACCTCTGCGACTGGGACCGTCACTCCGTTAGTGTTCTTTTTAGTCAGAAGCGGCATTGCTTCAGGAAAAGCTGTCACGCAAATGGTGATAAGGGAGATTGCAGAGGGAGAGACGATTGTAGTGAAATGAGAGGCATGACAGTTTGGACGTGTTGTTTGGACTGGAGGAGGTTACTGCATTAAGGATGGTCGAAGCACTGGAGGATTTTACATAAACATGGAGGGGTTGCAAAGGCAAGAACAAAATTAAGTAATTTGGAGATAATGGGTCTGAACGAGGTCAAAAAAATTGGAAGACTTGTCTGGAGAGGATGAGGTTACAGAGACGGCAATGGTTTGATCTGGAGCAGATAACCCAGATTGAGAGGGTTGTGGGGAATGGAGGTGGTTTCACAGGGAAGGAAGACCATAGAGCCATAGGACGTTTTAGAGATATGGAGAGCTGGAGGTCTTCCAGGAGTTCATGGAGATGGTGAGATGAGGAGGGATGGAGCAGTTTACACGGGAAACGGTGTTTGCAGGACAGGACGAGACAGGGATTGGTTAGGGAATGGAGCAGATTACAGAAATTAAAAAAAGGTTCTATCGATAAATGGAGAATTACACTTACTGAAGATGTTAACCAATAGAGAAAGGCTAAGGAGGTTCTGGCAGGTTTTTAGCTATGAGGAGTGGAGACTGACACATTTTCCCGGAGATAGTGAAAGCCATTTTGGGTGCAGTCTGTTTCACAGGTAAGAGACCATTATACAAACCATCGTTCCTGCAGTAGGGTGTGATGTAGTGGATGGTGACGTTTACATAGATACGTCAAAACACTTGGAGAAGATTATGGTGATGATTAGAGGGATGGAGAGTCTGGAGAAGCTTACATTGATAGGGTGAGTGACAGCGATAGGAGGATGTTACACAGATAGTGAATCTTGTAGGAACAGGATTGGGAGATTCACAGACATTGGAGTGCGTTTTACAGATCAGGGGTTTTGCAGGAATCTGAGAGGATTACACAGATAGAGAAGATTGTGGGGTGTCCACAGTCTGTTAGTGTCCTTGGGACTGAAAAAGGTAATGAGTACACGGCGGGCAAAATGAACTGCAGCAGTTTATGGAGAGTCATAGAGTCGGAGAGATGTACAGCACGGAAACAGAATCCTCGGTCCATCTCGGCCATGCCGACCAGATATCCCAACACAATCCAATCCCACCTGCCAGCACCGTGCCCATATCCATCGAAACCCTTCCTATTCATATAACCACCCATTACCTTTTAAATCTTGCAATTGTTCTCGCCTCCACCACTTCATCTGGTAGCTCATTCCATGTACGTACTACACTCTCAGTGAAAAGGTTGCCCCTTAGGTCTTTTTTATATCTTTCCATTCTCACCCTAAACCTATGCCCTCCAGTTCTGACCTCCCCCAGCCTAGATAAGATACTTCATCTACTTATCCTAATCTAAGCCCCTCATGGTTTTATAAGTCTCTATGAGGTCACAGCTCAGCCTCCAACGCATCAGGGAAAACCGCCCTAGCCTATTCAAACTCTCCCTATAGTTCAAATCCTCCAAAGTAGGCATCATCCTTGTAAATCTTTTCTGAACCCTTGCAAGTATCACAACATCTTTCCGATAAAAAAGGAGACCACGACGTCACGCAATTTAAGTGAGTTGAATGATTGGAGCAGTTTGCAGAGAGAGGAAGATTTTCAGTCAGGAGCAGATTACGGGTAGTGAGGTTGTGTGGCCTGAGAAAGTTAAAGTTAGGGAGAGTTTTAGGGTCTATAAAAGGGACGTTTGAAGAGACAGAAACATTTTTCATGGAGACTATTACACAGGTAGGGAGGGTTATAGGGACTGAAGGTGAATATACAGGCATGATGGATTTTTTGGTAGAAGGAGCTTCAGGGATTAGGACAGCAGTAAAGGCATACATAGATAGGGAAGATTGTATTTATTGGAGAATGTTACACTGATACAGACAGTGTAAGGGAGTATTTAATTGACGATAGAGGAGTTCATATACAATGTGTTATGGGGATTGGAGGATATTCCAGACACCGACATAGCTGCAGCTTTGAAAAGAAACAGATAAAGCATATCGAGTCTGATAAGAACCTGCTCTGATCAAGTTACATTGCACTTGAAAAAGTTAATGCTGCTTCCATCTGCTCCGATGCTACCAGAACCGCTCAGTTTCTCTCCAGCATTTTCAAGAGGCGTAATGGAAGGAGGCAGCGAGTAATGTTGGAGGAAAGCCTTTCAGTCTGGAGGCTTGTGACGAGACGGCTTCCACAGCGATTGGTTCTGAGGTACCATTGTTTGTCATGTATATACATGGTTTGGGTGAGAATGTATAAGATGTGGTAATAAATGTTGCTGAAGACACCAAAATTGGTGGCACAGTGGACAGTGAAGAAAGCGTTCTAAGTTAAAAAGGGATATTTGTCAAATTGGTCAATGTGCTGAAAAATAATATTTCGAGTTCAATCTGGATGAATGCAAGATACAGACAGTAGTGAGTGTTTGCCGCGCTCTGGTGCATTGGGAACGGGATAATCTTAGCCCCCATCTCCTGGGTTCAACTCAAAGATCCCCCCCTTGATATTTAAGAGTCCATATCCTACCCTAGGTACCCTCTTGTTCTTAATGTTTTTGTAGAATCTCTTTGGAGTATCCTTAACCATATCTGCCAACGCTATCTCATATGCCTTTTTTGCCTTCCTGATTTCTCTCTTCAGAATGCTCCACAAATTAAAATTGAGAAAAGAGAATCAATTGAACCAAGTCGTCTGCATTTAAAGTAAGATTCTCTTTTAGTCTTGAGTAGAAAATCGCTAACTTTATTCATCCATTGTCCCTTAATCTGACCAGTTTTCCCCTTCACCCCTACAGGAACATGAACTCTGAAGTCTCGTTGTTGCATGCCTCTGACCTTAACACTGTTGAACGTCTCTCATCCGTCAGACTGTTAACAGTCTACTACAATCAAACTTTGAAAGTCCTTGTCTCATCCCATTAAAATAAGGGTAATCCAATTAAAAAGTTCATATTTATGGAAGGTATAACTTTGGCTCGGAGACAGAAAGGAAGGGGGGCAATGGCCCAGTGGACTTGCAGAGAGTACTGTGATATCGCCCAGTCCCAAGTGTTCAAACATCACTTTTCCTAACAAACGGAATTAAATGTATTGCTAGACCCAAAGTGTCCCCCCACCTTTACATCAGTCACCTGCCCTGCCTTATTGTCTAAACGTAGGCCTAGCAGTATCATCCACATTTTTCGAAAGAAACTTTTATTGAACATGATTTACAAACGCTTCACTACCAATACCTTTAACCCTTTTTGGTCCCAGGAAATGTCTGTAAATGTAAAAACCTCATTATTCCAAATTTATTGTGCTTACATATCATCTGAGATCCCCGTACATATAAGGTTCTCAATTTATTTCTTACCGTTATGGAGCATATCGTGCTCCCCAATACAAAGTGAACTGCCATCATTTCTTTAGACTCGCTCCATCTATTTTCACTGGCCAATTTGTTAGAAATCGCTCCCCTAGTTACAAGCAATCATTTATTCCTGAATCAAAAATGCCTTTCGCCCCGCCCATATCGCCTTTACACCTAACACCTGGAACATTGAAACAACTGTCCATCTCTCAGCCAAGTTTATTTACTAGCTATGATGTTGCAATCCCAGTTTCTTAAACATGCCCTGAGCACATTAGCCTTCTCTGTAAGACCCCTTGCACTGAACTAAATGCAATTTGACCTCTCAGGGTTACTATATGCTGTGATGCTCGACTTTCTTTTCTAACTGACGTGCTCTCATGGATTGCACATCAATTCTACCATTTACACCGGTAGTGACAATGCCCCCACTTTACTTCCTTAACAATATAAAATCTCCCTACGTCCAGTGAGAAAATCTCCCTATTATGATGTTGGGCGCTTTCCAGTTTAGACTAGCCCAATAAATTTTGATCACCTCTTTTCTTATCCAAAAGGCACACCAATTTTCGATGAAAAACCTAAACCCCGGAAAATAAAGAACGCTTCAACTATTGATTTTTCGCCTTAAATTTTTGTTCCTTACCCAGTTGAGTTTGCCATAGAACATGGAACAAATAAGCGCAGATCAGGCTCTTCGGCCCTCAATGTTGCGCCGACCTGTGAATTGTTCTCAGCTCGTCCCCATACACTATCCCAAAATTATCCATGTGCTTATCTAAAGATTGTTTAAATCTCCCTAATGTGGCTGAGTTGACTACATTGGCAGGTAGGGCATCCCATGCCCTTATCACTCTCTGCATAAAGAACCTGCCTCTGACATTGGGACTAAACCAGTAATTACTGCTTCTAAGATTTTATTTTTAATCTTCTACCTCGCCTATAAAACTCACTGCGTACTGCTTTAACCTTTTCCCTAAAATCCCATTCCGACCAATGTGTGCAATAATTTCTGGCTTCTTAATCTCACCTTTAACAATATGCTTGAAACGTTCGGAGACGTTCTTAATCCTAAAACCAGGAAAGAAACAAACCATCCTAAATTTAAATGCACTTCCACAAAAAAGTACTATTATGCTTCTGACGTACGAGTGTCCAATTAAATGTTGTCAAACCATGCCGAATATCAGGAGCGTTTCAACTACCCAATAACTGACAGCTATTCCATTTTCTTCGGAAAGACTACCCTTTCAACAGTTCCAAAAACTGATTATTTGTTTGATAGAGGGATAGCCATTGGAGACCTTTTACCTACCTTCTTAGCTTTCCTGACAGTCACCCATGTATATGACTGATGTTTCTCGACAATAACTTGTCTGAGTATTCTAGCCATCTCTCTCTGTACCTTGTATATGGCCTTAATAACATTACCCCTTAAAGCACGATGATTCATAACAGTACATGTTGCCTTTCACTACCTACGGAAAATAACGTTTTAATGGAAAAATGTATAAATACATACATACATATCAAATATATGAAAATTAGAAAAAAATCAACACTTACGTCATGAACTCAAAAAAAACTTTCTCTTCAAAGAATTCCTCAAAGAATAAAGTCTTGTTCAGAGTGTAACATATGCAGGACTCTGGAAAAAAGTGCTTATTTTTTTCGAACTAAACTTTTTTCTTTGCAGTGTAAAAATAAGGAACATTTTAAAACATATACAGACTTTTCTAAATTCATTGAGGAGCATCCTTGAAAAGCTCGTTTTAAAAATTCGTTTGAAGAGAAAGTCGCGTTTATTTGCTTGTTGTTTTTGGTTTGTGTTTGAATGTTAATAAAAAAAGCGGGAATATAATCTTATATTGATAAACTTTCATGACATTTTAAACTGTAAAAATAACTGTAATAAATATTTATGTATGTCTGCCATTCCAGAAGTTGTTGTGGTTCTGTTCGCCGAGCTGTGAATTTGTGTTGCACACGTTTCATCCCCTGTCTAGGTGACATCCTCAGTGCTTGGGACTCGCCTGTGAAGCGCTTCTGTGATGTTTCCTCCGGGATGTATAGTGATGGACTTGATCTGTGTGTGTGGCTTTCCTGTATACCTTTGTGATGAATTTTCCGTTAGGTGTTCTCTGTACCATCATGTCTAGGAATGGGAGTTGGTTGTCTTTTTCTTCCTCTCTAGTGAATCGGATTCCTGTGAGTGTGGCGTTGATGATCCGGTGTGTGTTCTCTATTTCTGTGTTTTTAATGATTACAAAGGTGTCATCCATATATCTGACCCAGAGTTTGGGTTGAATTTGCGGTAAGACTGTTTGTTCTAATCTTTGCATTACCGCGTCTGCTATGAGTCTAGAAATGGGTGAGCCCATGGGTGTGCCGTTGATTTGTTCAAATGTATGGTTGTTGAATGTGAAGTGTGTTGTGAGGCACAGGACCAGTAGTTTGAGTATGCAGTCTTTGTTGATAGGTTCAACGTCCCGTTGTCTGTTCTGTATGTCCAGCAGGTTGGCTATTGTTTCTCTGACTAGGGTTTTGTCGATAGAGGTGAACAGTGCCGTTACATCGAATGGGACTATTGTTTCTTCCTTGTCTATGTGTATTTTTCTGATGATGTCCAAGAATTCCTGTGTTGATTGTACAGAGAGTCTGGACCCGCTGATCAGGTGTTTTAGTTTCTGCTGTAGTTCTTTAGCCAGTTTGTGTGATGGTGTCCCTGGTAGTGATACTATGGGTCTGAGTGGGATGTCTGGTCTGTGCACTTTAGGTAGCCCATAGAATCTGGGGGTGTTGTTGCTTTCAGGTTTCATTCTTTGTCGGTAAAACCTGGTTAACTGTCCTTTTTTTGTAGGTTCCTCAGTGTGTTGTTTATCCTGTTGTTGAGCTGTGGGGTGGGGTCAAACTCCCTCTTTTGATAGGTGTTGGTATCTGCAAGTAGTTGTTGCATTGGACCCAATATACCGGCCACTGCAGCGGACAGCTGGAATGGACAACCAGAAGCGGCAGATACAAATCACTATAAATGCCAGAGGAAACATCACAGAAGCGCATCATAGGCGAGTCCCAAGCACTGAGGATGTCACCTAGACAGGGGACGAAACTTCTGCAACACAAATTCCCAGCTCGGCGAACAGAACCACAACAATGAGCACCCGAGCTACAAATTTTCTCACAAACTTTGAATCCCAGAAGTGACGTTGGATCCATATAGTTCGAAGTGGACTCTCTAACATTTGTTTTAAATATAACGAACAATACACGTATGTTCTAATAATTTGCTTCTAATTCAAAATAGACTTGATGATATGAAATGATCAGAGTCAAGATTAGAATGGTGCTGAAAAAGCACAGCAGGTCAGGCAAAATCGGAATAGTAGGATAATTGACCTTGACTCTGATCTCTGATCCTCATTTTCACCTAGCCGGTATGTATTGATTTCCTACCCTCTGTCTATAATGTAGAATTTAACTAATTGTTTTCCTTTTCACTGTAACTATTTGAGACTGTGTCCATCCTGCTCACAAACAATTTCTTTAGCTCTGACCATTGCAGGGAATGTTGCAAAGAATATTATCCACGTAAAATACAATTGTTGCAGTAAAAGACAACCTAAACCTAGTCCAATGTTAATTGCATACAGGCATTTTGAATAAAACTTACATAAGGTCATAGTATAAAATGAGAGTTCAGCTCCACATTCAAAATAGAATTTGTGGCTCCCTCTTAAAAAGATCTCAACTGGATCACCCTGTAAATTCACCAAAATAGGACGAACAAAAAACTGGAATTTTCAATTCATCTGTGAATAACGTCTGATCGACAGGAAGAAAATCAAGGCTTATTTGTGAAATTCTTGAATGATGATGATGAAAATTTGAGTGATGGATTTTGGGGGAATGATAAATAACATTGTGGATGACACAAAGATGAGCTGATTGTTTCACAAGGAAGGGTCCGGCTACAGGATGACACAGACAGATTGTTGACATGGCCAGATAAATGGCTGATCAGATGTAACACTGATAATTGTAAAAAGTCAAAAGAGTACCCAAACTGTGAAGAGAGGCTCGCTTTCATTTTTGAAATCGAGAAGATTGAGAGGGGCTCCTGATCGACGCGTTTATGAACATGAGGGGTATGGATAGGAGAACAGAGAGACGCTCTTTCCCTTATGCGAAGGCTCAATAACAAAGAAATACACTTTTGAAGTTATAGTTGTCTCACGATTTGTCTGGAAAACTTAGAAAACGTTCACTATTGCAAAATATATTCGTTTTCAAGATATTTTAACATTTATATTGCCTCCTGAAAAGAAACATGATGTTCATGCACAGTTGTTTTTTTGTAATCCGGGTTCTACGTTCCTCGTGCCTAAGTTTTGCAATCTGACCATTAAAATAAGGCACTACTTTTCCATTCAATTGGCCAATGTGCTCAAACTCAGACAACTATGATCCAAAGACCTACTTAGACCTCTTTATAGACTCCTGTACACTTCATCGCTTCCCTTTCCAAATTTTCCAATGTTTGTACTCTTCCATAATTCATGCACAATATTTTTCAAAAGATGTAGATTATGGCGATATTCCAATCGAATTTATAATGTTGCAATTCCTTAAGTCCCAAAATTGAAGGTCCTACTTCATTAAGGATGGCTGTGGAAATTTCTGTATGACTTTCGTCGATGAGAACCTAACATTTCATGTTACATCCGAAGAATGTCACCTGTTCCTTCGCGAATTCTGATTTCTTTCAGTTTATTTCCAGTTTGCTTTTACTGATCATTGAAACAGCATTGCCAACCGTACCATATGATCTTTCCTTGAATGACTAAAGGTCACCGCGTCATCAGGATAAATTGCACTATTTCTTAATCTGGCCACCACTCTGTTCATCAGTCTTTTGGATGTGTGATGCGTTGTTCATTTGATACAGTCCAATTGGAGTTACAAAGGTAGAAACTTCTCTCGTTTGTCTGATAAAGATACCGATCTATTTCTATGCAGCAAGTCCAACTTCGTCATGTAACTGACCTGTACATCTTTCTATATTTCGTCCTCCAACCTTGCTATTGGATAAGAGTACGACTGATTTTGTTACAGTGTTGAACTTCCGACATCTACAGAAAATCGTTGAGTCCCATAAGGTTTAGGAAGTAACAGGATCTGATACGGTTTGCTGATAACTTCACTGAGCATCACATACACTTCCTTCTAGACCTGTTTGGCTTTGAAAGGATTAAGCCTGTATGGATATTACTTTATTGGAACGGTATTGTATACTTCCACCTCATGCACAGTAGCACTCGACTACCCATCCTATTCCTGCATATGTCGTCATAGAGCTGCAACAAACCTTTCATCTGCGTTCTTTGCCCCTGACACAGACAGCTCACTCTCCTATCCTATTCTACAACGGTTTCGTCGTTATTTAACGTAATTTGGGGCACATCAAAATCGATGACATCTGAATTTCATTCTTCACTCTGCAGGGCAGTAGCTGTAACCTGTTTCTCCAGTTCCCTGTCTCGATTATAGTAAGGTTTCAACATAGTCACATCACATACCCGAAGCCGTTTGGTTTTCTATCCAGCACCTTTACCAGATGGATTACCTAATTAAACTTTTTTCTGAATTCGATAGAGACCACTAACCCTGCCTTTGAAGAAATATCCAACCACTGGTAACAATACTAATAGGCATTCCTATGGAAGAATTCCGAATTTTCGAGTTGGCATCTGGCAAATGCTTCGTTCTAAGCTGTGCCATCTTCAGGTGCTCTTTAGATAACTCTCCTATCCGACTTAAATTTTCCCTCAACGCAGATATATGATCAAGGTGTGAAATATCTGACTTCAGTTCTATCAATTTTTTTGTGAATTAGTTTCAAATTCCCTCTCACTTCATTTCCAAACATTCTCTTAAAGGGAGCAAACTGAGTAGATTCGTTTGGGGCATTTCCAATAGCCAACCATACGAATGGAACACCTTTATACCAAACATTCGGTTAATCCTGGCAATATACTCTTTATATTGTCTTCAGCGTCTAATGTCACCTTTCCAACGCCTCCTGGGATTTAGGATGGTATGAACTGGAGTAAAAGTGCTGTATGCCGGAACTGTCCATGACTTCCTTAAACAGCCTAGCAGTAACGTTAGACCCTTGGGATGATTGAATCTCTATGGGGAGCCTGTAAACAAAGCCATCAACCTCTCCACGAAACGTTTTGCCTGTAAACTCCGTCATGGAATTTCCGCTGGAAACCTGATATACACATCCATTATGGTTAGCAAGTGCTTCTTCCAACTTTTAGTTTAGGAAGGAGGCTGGCACAATTAATCATAATCCGCGTGAAAGGTTCTCAGAATGCGGGAATTGCCAACAAATGTGCTGGTTTTGTTACACCCCCCCCCCCCCCCGCCCACCCCCGTGGCTTAACATTTGACACTTACGATGCTTAAAGTAAATTTAACAACATCCTTGTGCAGTCCAGGCCAATAAAGGTGTTTTTGTACCTTTGCTTTGATCTTTCTGCCACCTCCTTGACAGTAATTTAAATAGATTTGGCAGGCATAAGGTCAGCATTCAATGAGGGAAAACCGAGAACATAAGCTGCATTCAATTCAATATAAATTGCCTTAAACGTAAGGCAGCTGAACTCATGGCATGGAAACATGCCAATGGGAATTCGTGTGTATTACAGAAATACAGTTGTGGGAGGGACAGGACTGGCAGCTCAACATTCCAGTGTACAGATGCTACAGGAAGGAGAGAAGGGGAGGCAAGTGAGGAGGGGAATTCAGATTACGATCAGTGAACACATCACAACAGCACTTGGAGAGGTTGATTCTGGGGATCGCCAAGTGAAGATATATTAGCGGATCTGAGAAATATGAATTGCTTAATTACTTTGATATGACTGTACTACAAGCTCCAAATAGTCAGCGGGAAATTGAGCAGCAAATATACCGTGAGTTCTCAGATGTCTGTAAGAATGATAGCGTTGCAATGTTTTGCGATTTTAACTTTTCAATCACAGACTGGGACTGCCATAGTTTTCAGAGCTTTGGTGGGAGTAATTTGGTAAGTATGTTCCATAAAACTCTCTCAGTCTCAATGTAATAGCACAACTGGAGAAATTGCCAAACCTGACCTCACCTTTGGAAACAAGGTCGGTCAATGGACCGGGAGAGCACTTTGGCAAAACGATCACAATTCTATTTGCTTAAATACGGTTATGGAAAAGGAGAGGGGTAGTCCAAATATCAAAAATCAAAACTTTCCTTGCGCAATCCAGGAGGCATTAGTAAAGAGCTTTCAAACTTTCATTGCAGAGGCTATTTGCAATTACAGGGACGTATGGCAAGTGAGATAAAATGAGAGTTAAGGGCCAGTACAATCCTGTTTGGATGACGGTCAATGCTGACAAAGTAGGAAACACTGGATGACTGCGATATTGAGGTTCTAGTAAAACAAAAGCGGGCACATATCATACTTAGCCAGCGAAAATCAGTGAATACCTTGAAGAACATTGCGTGTGAAGTCATTCACTTCAGTGGAAAATCAGGAGTGCAAACTGGAGACCTGAGAAAGCTTTGCCAGATAATTTTCAGGAAAGTCCAAAGAGACTCCACAAGTATATTAACAACAGAAGATTAATTAGAGACAAAATGTGGTCCATTAAAGTTCTCTGGGGCCATCCATGTGTGGAATCAAAGGAGATGGGTGCGATCTTAACTCAAAATTTCACATCAGAGCTTACGAGGGAGAAAAACTGGGCAAGTCAGGGAAATAAACAGTGATGTCTTTAAAAGAGTCCATATTTCATTGGAGGAGATGCTGGCGATTTGAAAGTGAATAAAATACAGACAAATTACTGGGAACTGTCAAGGGTATCGCAGGATATGGGGGAAGCGCGGAAGAAATTGTGGGGCCCCTTAGAGAGATACTTACGTCACTGACAGCAGCGGGCCATGAGCTGGAATCCCGGAGTATGTCGCATGTTGTGCCAATACTGAAGGAAGGCTGCGAGGGAAAGCCATCATTACATTGATGTGAGTGGTGTTCAAGTTGATGGAAGCAATTTCGCGGTGTCAGGAGACACATGCATTTAGAGAGGGAAGGATTGATTAGGGTAAGTCAGCATTCCATTAGTATACAAAATAGTGTCACATAGCCTCGGTTGTTGGTATAGTTCTAGAATCCATCATTAAGGATGAGGTTTCTAAATTCTAGGAAGAGCAGGGTCGGATTAGAACAAGTCAACATGGATTTAGGAAGGGTAGGTCGTGCCTGACAAACCTGTTGGAGTTCATTGAAGAGGCGACAAGTAGGTTTGACCAGGGAAACCCAGTGGATGTTATCTACCTCGACTTCCAAAAGGCCTTTGATAAGGTGCCACGTGGGAGGAATCTGAGCAAGGTGAGGGCCCATGGTGTTCGAGGTGAGCTACTGGTATGGATTGAGGATGGCTGTCTGACAGAAGGCAGAGAGTCGTGATAAAAGGTTCTTTTTCGAAATAGCAGCCGGTGACAAGCGGTGACCCACAGGGTTCAGTGTTGGGGGCGCAGCTGTTCACATTATATATTAATGATCTGGATGAAGGGACTGGGGGCATTCTAGTGAAGTTTGCCGATGATACAAAGTTAGGTGGACAGGCAGGTAGTACTGAGGAAGTGGGAAGGCTGCAGAAGGATCTAGACAGTTTGGAAGAGTGGTCCAGGAAATGGCTGATGGAATTCAATGTGAGCAAATGCGAGGTCTTGCACTTTGGAAAAAAAGAATACAAGCATGGACTACTTTCTAAACGGTGAGAAAATTCATAAAGCCAAACTACAGAGGTATCTGGGAGTGCTAGTTGAGGATTCTCTAAAGGTAAACATGCATGTTGAGTCCGTGATGAAGAAAGCGAATACAATGTTGTCAATTATCTCAAGAAGGTTGGAATATAAACGCACTGTTGTGCTACTGAGACTTTATAAAGCTCTGGTTAGGCCCCATTTGGAGTACTGTGTCCAGTTTTGGTCCTCACACCTCAGGAAGGACATACTCGCACTGGAGCGTGTCCAGCGGAGATTCACACGGATGATCCCTGGAATGGTAGGTCTAACATATGAGGAACGGCTGAGGGTCCTAGGATTGTATTCATTGGAGTTTAGAAGATTAAGGGGAGATCTAATAGAAACTTAGAAGATAATACATGGCTTGGAGAGCGTGGACGCTAGGAAATTGTTTCCGTTAGGCGAGGAAACTAGGACCCGTGGACACAGCCTTAAAATTAGAGGGGGTAAATTCAGAACAGAAATGCGGAGACATTTCTTCAGCCAGAGAGTGGTGGGCCTGTGGAATTCATTGCCACAGAGTGCAGTGGAGGCTGGGACGCTTAATGTCTTCAAGGCAGAAATTGATAAATTCTTGATGTCACAAGGATTCAAGGGCTACTGGGAGAATGCGGGTAAGTGGAGTTGAAATGCCCATCAGCCATGATTGAATGGTGGAGTGGACTCGATGGGACGAATGGCCTTACTTCCGCTCCTGTGTCTTACGGTCTTATAAAATTTATCAATTTACATAAACGAGTTCGTTCAGAACATAGGAGTCATTATTATTGTGGATGCCAAACCGAGTGTTATAGTTAGCAGTGAATACAGTTATCGAAGGGTTCTTGTTCAAATTGGCCAATGGGCCAAGGAATGAAAGGTGATTCAGTTGTTGGATTTCTTAAGACAAACCACGGAGGACGATCTCACTTAATGTTTGGACCTTGGGCATTGTTGCCGAAAGAGACAGACCACAGACGCAATTGCATTGTTCCTTGGAAGTGGCATCACAGAGGGACAGTGTGGTGAAAGTGACACATGGCACATTTGATCTCATAGCTTAGAACAGCGAATGTGTGAGTTGATACATCTTGATACGGTTGTATAAGACATTGGTGAGTGTCCAGTTGGAGTTCTGCGGAGACTTCTGATCATCCTGGTTTAGGAAGCATTTTCTGAAACTGAAAATGGAGGAAAGCTTGATTAACATAATATGGACAGTCGTGTTTAACGTACAACGAGATTCTGAATACGCTGGAAAGCAAAATGGGGGAATCAGGTAGTTTTGGCAAACAAGGTAAAGGAGAATTCAAAGAGACTGTATAGCATGCAAGTACAAAAACCAATGAGAAAGAGAATAGGGCCCCATAAAGATCAATGAACCCATCTAACTGTGAAACCACTGCAGACGGTCGAGACCCTAAATGAATATTTCATGTCAAAACCTATTTTGGCAAAAACTAGAAAACAAAGCGAAATATATTGTGATATTTTCCAAGGAGATGTGGTGCTAGAGGTCTTAAATCATAAGTGTAGAGACAGCCCGATGTCCTGTATAAGTTTATCCCAGAACATTGTGGCAAAGTGTTGACAGGGACCCTAGCACAGATATCTTTATCGTTGTCCTTTGCATTTCAATTGGGCGTAGATGGCTGAGAGGTGACCTTACAAAAATTTGTAAATCCATGAGGGTAATAGGTATGTTGAACAGCCAAGGTATTTACGTCAGGGTAGTGGAGTCATTCACTGGATGAAATAAATATGAGGTGAGAAAAGAATAACATAAAAGGGATCGGTGTAGAACATTATCCTCACAGAAGATGGCGCACCTATTGATTGAGCCCCCAGGGGAAATGGTAGCGGAAAAGGCATTCAAACATGTAAAATACATTTAGGCCAGAAAACCAAGAAGAGAATGTTTGCAGGGATACGAGCCAAATGTAGACAAACACGACTGCCTCAGTTGAGGAACTGTGTCACCATTGACGACATGCACCAAAGGATCTATTTTTTCGTGCTGCAGAACTCTGTCTCCAGATATCGGAGGAGGAGAATATCGAGATGAAGCATTTGTAGAACATAGAACATAACAGCGCAGTACAGGCAGTTTGGCACTTGATATTGCACCGCCCTATGAAACCAACCCAAAGCCATGTAACCTACACCATTCCATTCTCGTCTATATGTGTATGCAATGACGACTTAAATGCCAGTAAATTTGGAGAACCTACAATTGTTGCAGGAATTGCATTCCACGCTCCTACAACTTCCTGAGTAAAGAAACTCCACCTGATATCTGTTCTCTATCTATCAGCCCTTAATTTGAAGTTTGCCCCCTTGTGCAAGCCATCACCACCCGAGGAAAAAGGCTTTCAAAATCCACCCGATCTAACCCTCTGATTATCTTGCATGTCTCATTTAAGTCACCTCTCAACATTCTTCTCTCTGATGAAAACAATCCTCAAGATACTCAACATTTCCTCGTATAAATTTCCCTCCATACCAGGAAACATCCCAGTAAAACTCATCTAAACCCATTCCACAGTTTCCACGTCCTTCTGGCAAAGCAGTGACCAGAAATACACGCAATACTTCAAGCGCGGCCACACAAGAGTTTTGAATAGCCGCAGTATGACCTCAGGTTCCCAGACTCGATCCTTCTATTAATAAATACTAAAACACTGTTTGCCTTCTTAATAGACCGATCAACCGAGGTGGCAACTGCGAGGGATCCACGTACATGGACACAGAAATTAGATTAGATTAGATTAGATTACATTACAGTGTGGAAACAGGCCCTTCGGCCCAACAAGTCCACACCGACCCGCCGAAGCGCAACCCACCCATACCCCTACACCTAACATTACGGGCAATTTTAGCATGGCCAATTCACCTGACCCTGCACATTTTTTGGACTGTGGGAGGAAACCGGAGCACCCGGAGGAAACCCACACAGACACAGGGAGAACGTGCAAACTCCACACAGTCAGTCGCCTGAGGCGGGAATTGAACCCGGGTCTCTGGCGCTGTGAGGCAGCAGTGCTAACCACTGTGCCACCGTGCCGCCCACTGATCTCTCTGTTGAGATAAAATACCAAGAATCTTAACGCTCACCAGCATTCTGTATTCCTGTTACTCCTTCCAAAGTGAACCACCTCACACTTTTCTATATTACACTCCATTTGCCACCTGTCAGCCCAGATCTGCTGCTTTACTATGTCCCTCCATAATGTCCAAAATCCTTCAGTACTACCGATAACTTTAGTGTGTTCTGTAAATTTAATAATCCATCGTTTTACGCCCTCATCCAGATCGTTTTAAAAATGACAAACCGCTATGGACCCAAAAGAGATTCTTGATGGACACGCGAGTAACTGAACTCCAGGATGAACATTTCATATCAACCACCTCCAGAGCTCTTTTTTCAGCAATTTATGATCCAAACGCAAAATCATCCTCAATCCCTTCCCGCCATATTTTGTGCAGTAGCCTATCATGGGGTAATTTATCAAATGCCTTAATGAAATATATATCTACCAAATCAAGTGCTTTTCCATCAACCAATTATTAGGTTCCATTCTCAAAGACCTCACTAATGTTTGTGAAGGAGGGCGTACCTTTGCAAAAGCTAACATTTTCTAATCAACGTATTCCGATGGAGATTATTATAAATTCTGTGTCTTAAACATGTTCGGATACTTCACTGATAACCAAAGTAAGGCGCATTGTTTTAGAATTACCAGGGTTGACTGCAATCCCAGTTTTGAAGAAGGTAACAACATTTGCCATCCTCCAGTCCTCTGGTACGCTTCCTGTAGACAATGACGACAAAACGATCAAAGCCAAAGTCTCCACCATCTCCTCCCTGGCTTCACAGCGAACTCTACGATAAAACCATCTGGCCCAGGGGATTTATCTATTTGTACACTTTCCAGACTTTTTAACTACTCTTCCTGTGAAACTCGGTCTCATCTCGTCAATAGTAAGGATGTGTTGCTGGAAAAACAGAGTAGGTCAGGGAGCGTCCGAGGTTCGGGAAAATCAATGTTTCGGTCTGGAGTCCTTCATCAGGGCTCCAGACTGAAACGTCGTATTTCCTGCTCCTGGGATGCTGCCTGATGTGCTGTGCTTTTTCCAGCAACTCACTCCCAACTCTGATCTGCAGCACCTGCAGACCCCACTATCTCCCATCTCGCCAATAGCTTGCTTTTCAGTATTCTCCTCGACAAAATTGTCTTTTTCCAGGGTGAATACTGACGAAAAATATTTCCTACTTCCTCTGACTCCACAGAAAAATACCCCATAATTTCCTTGATTGGCTTTAATTTTACTTTCGTCATTCCTTCCTGTTTTATATACCAATGGAAAGCTTTAGGGTTTTCCCTGATCCTATCCACCTACATCTTCTCATGTCCCCTCCTCTCTCATCTTTGCTCACTCCTTTAGACATTCCTGGCTACAATCGCTCTAACTGAGCCTTCACACCTCATCCTAATGTATAAAGTTAAAAATCACACAACACCAGGTTATAGTCCGACAGGTTTATTTGGAAGCACTAGCTTTCGGAGCGACGCTCCTTCATCAGGTGATTGTGCAGGGCTCGATCGTAACACAGAATTTATAGCAAAAATTTGCAGTGTGATGTAAGCCTTCTTCTTCCTCTTCGCAAGAGATTCAACTTTCTCAGTAAATTACGACCCATGCCCTCGATAAATTCTCTATGTCTGACAGGTACATACTTATCATGGACACACAGTAGTTATTTCTTGAGTGAACTGCATGTTTCTACTGTGCCAATCTCCTGCAGTTTCCTTCTCCCAACTTTACTTGTCTAATCGCATCGTCATTGCCTTTCCCTCACCTGTACATCTTGAATTCCGATGTATACCTCCCCCTTTCCATCGATCAAGTAAACATAACTGAATTGTGGTTACTATCGCTAAAGTACTCACCTCTCTCTAAATGTAGAACCTGTCCTCACTCATTACCCAGTACCAAATCTAATGTCGCCTCAAATCTCTTTGGCCTGTGTACAGACTGTCAGGAAAACCTCCTGCACAGAATGGAGTAAAACTAACCCATCAAAAGTACTTGAAATATAGTATCCCAGTCAGCATTTGAGAAGTTGAAGTCCTCTATAACAACTACCCGATCACTGTCACTCCTATCGAGGTCGCCATTGCTATCCTTTCATCTAAATTTCTGAAAATATTTGGAGGCCCATAGTAAACTCCCAGTCTGACAGATTACTGAAATCCCCTTACAAATTTATTTCTCAGTTTCAAACTGATTATTAGGGGATCTACGATGAAATCCCAATTAGATGATCACCTATTCCTTATTTCTCATTCTCATTCAAATAACTTCCCTGGATGTATTCCCAGCTATATCATTCCGCGTACAACAGCAATAATATTGCTTATCAAAAACCTCACTCCCTCTCTTCTGTTGCCCCCCACCATCCTTCCTTTTGTATTTGTATCCTGAAACTTTAAGCTGACAGTTCTGTCCGTCCCTTAGCCACTATTCTGTAATTGCTAGGATATCCCAAACCATATTCTGAAACATGCCTTGGGTTAATCTGCCTGTCCTGTTCGGCTTCTTGCCTGAAATAACTGCAGTTTAATTTATCAGTCCTACCTTGTTTTCTGCTTTGTTCTGTCCTGCCGGGACTATTTGACTCACTTCCTTTCAAAACTGTACCATTCCATATTGATCTCTTTGATCAGGGATTCCCTGGGTCCCACCCTTCCCTTATTTGTCCTCCCGAGCAGTATATTTGTCAGTATATTTGTCCCCTTCCAATTCATGGGAAATCCTTCTTGTACAGACCACTTCTACACCAGAGGAGATTCCAATGATCAAGAAACGTGAAACCTTCTCCCATACACGAGCTCCTCAGCCAAATATTGATGTGCTCTGTCCTTCTATTCCTACACTCACTAGCACACAACCACGGGAGTAAAGCAGATATTAATATCCTGGGGGATAACCTTTCCATATTCTTCAGACAGATATTTTCTTGAGCAACAGGGGAACCAAGGTTTAATGGCAAAGGGCAGGTAAATGGAAGTGCAAAATGTAGGATTAGTCACGATCATATAAAACAGTGGCGCAGGTGTAGGGGGCAGAAATGTCTGCTGCTGTTCCTGTTTATGCTGGTGTCACAGTTATAAAGCTGAGGAATTGAATTGAACTGAATTTATTGTCACGTGTACCAAGGCAAGGTGAAACGTTGTGTCTTGCGAGCAGCACAGGATGATCCCATAGTTATGTAGCATAGATAACAAATAATAAGTAACAGCGGCAAAAACACAGACAGGTACAGGCGAATGTTAAGAGTTTGTGAGTCCATTCAGTATTCTAACAACAGTAGGGTAGGAACTGATGCAAAACCGGCTGGTGAGGTGTTCAGGCTCCTGTAGCTGCTGCCAGATGGTCAAAGAGTATTGCCAGTGTGGGATGGATCTTTAAGAACGCTGGCGATCTTTTCTTGACAGCGGGCCTGGTAGATAGATTCTATGGATTCGAGGTTGGCCATTGTGATTGTTCGGGTTTGGTTCAACAATCTTTGTAACGGTCTCCGATTTTGACTTGTGCGTTTGCCATACCAGGAACTGATACATCCAGACAGAATGCACTCGATGGCGCACCATAAAAGTTGGCAAGGGTATTCGCCGTCATGACTAATTTCCTCAGCGACCTGAGGAAGAAGAGACTTTTTTGGAACTTTGTAACCAGTGCATCCAAATGGAGAATCCGAGAAACTTTTTGTGGATGTTAATTCCAAGGAGCTTGACACTCTCCACTTGTTCCACCTCTGTGCTGTGTATGTATAGAGGGGTACATATAACAATTCAGCGGAGAACATGCCCTATGGCCGTCGATGTTGCGCCGACCTGTGGACTTTTGTCACCTCGTCCCACTCCACTGTCCCAAAATCATCCATGAGCTTATCTAAGGTTTGTTTACATCTCCCTAATGTGACTGAGTTGACTACCTTAGCAGGTAGGGCATTCCACGCCCTTACCACTCTCTGTGTAAAGAACTTGCCTCTATCATCAGTCCGGTGGCATGGTGGCTCAGTGGGTAGCACTGCTTCTATGCAGCACCAGAGTCCCAGGTTCGATTCCAGCCTCTGGCGACTGCCTGTGTGCAGTTTGCACATTCTCCCCGTGCCTGCGTAGGTTTGCTCCCGTTTCCTCCCACAATCCAAAGATATACAGGTCATGTGAATTGGCCTTGCGAAATTGCCCGTAGTGTCGGGTGCATGCAACAGAGGGAAATGGGACTGGGTGGGTTACTCTTTGGAGGGTAAGTGTGGACTTGTTGGGCCGAAAGGCTTAGTTTCAACACTGTAGGGAATCCAATCCAATCAGTCTTAAATCTATCACCCTTCAATTTGTAGTTATGGTCTCTCGTACAAGCTGACGTCATCAGCCTAGGAAAAAGACCTTCTCTGTCCACCCTATCTAATACACTGATCATCTTGTTTGTCTTATCAAATCCCCCCTTAGCCTTCTTCTTTCCAATGAGGAAAGACCCAAGTCTCTTAGCCTTTTCTCATAAGATCTTCCCCCCAGACCAGGCAGCATCCTGGTAAATCTCCTCTGCACCTTTTCCAATGCTTCCATATGCTTTTGTAATGGGGCGACCAGAACTGCACACAATCTTACCAGTGAGGCCGCACAAGCGTTTTGTATAGTTGCAGCATGACATTGCAGCTCCGGAACTCAATCCCTCTCTCAATGAAACCTAACACACTGTATGCCTTCTTAACAGTATTATTCAACTGGGTGGCAACTTTCAGGGATCTATGCACATGGATTCCAAGATCCCACTGCACATCCACACTACCACGAATCTTTCCATTGACCAAGTACTCTGCCATCCTGTTATTCTAACCAAAGTGCATCACCTCACATTTAGCTGCATTGAACTCTATTTGCCACCTCTCAGCCCAATTCTGCAGTTTATCTAAAACCCCCTGCAACCTGCAAAATTCTTCCAAACTGTCCACTACTCCACCGACTTTAGTGTCGTCTGCAAATTTACTAATCTATCCACCTGTGCCTGCGTCTTATTCCTTTACAAAAATGACAAACAGCAGTGGTCCCAAAACAGATCCTTGTGGAACATCAGTAGTAACTGGACTCCAGACTGAATATTTTCCATCAACCACCACTCGCCGCCTTCTTCCAGAAAGCCAGTTTTTAATCCCACCTGCTAGATCACCCTGAGTTCCATGCCTCTGCATTTTCTCCATCAGCCTAACATATGGAATCTTATCAAAGGCTTTACTGACTTCCAAATATGCCAAGTCAACAGCCCTACCCTCATCTACATGCTTGGTCACCTTCTCAAAAAACTCAATGAGGATTGTGAGACATGATCTGCCTTTGACGAAACCATGTTGACTATGTGAAATCAAATTGTGGCTCAGGCGACTGACTGTATGGAGTTTACCAATTCTCCCTGTGACTGCGTGGGTTTCCTTCGGGTGCTCCAGTCTCCTCCCACAGTCCAAAGATGTGCAGATCAGGTGAATTGGTCATGCTAAATTGCCCGTAGTGTTAGGTGAAGGGGTAAATGTAGGGGTATGGGTGGGTTGCGCTTCAGCGGGCTCGGTGTGGACTTGTTGGGCCGAAGGGCCTGTTTCCATACTGTAAGTAATATAATCTATACATCTTATCTCTTACAATCCTATCCAAACCCTTTCCTACAACAGAAGTAAGGCTCACTGCTTATAATTACCTGGGTCATCTCTGCTGCCCTTCATGAACAAGGGCACAACATTTGCAATCGTCCAGTCCTCAGGTACTAAATCCGTAGACAATAACTTTTTCAAATGTCAAAGCCAAAGGCTCTGCTACCTCCTCTCTAGCTTCCCAGGGAGTCCTCAGATGAATCCCATCCGGCCCAGGGGACTTATCCGCTTTCTCTCCTTCTAGAATTGATAACACCTGTGCGTAATTAATCTCAATCCTTTCCAGTCGAATACCTCGTTTCTCATTTTTCTCGTCTGCAATACTTTCCTTTTCCTGAGTAAACACAGATGAGAAATGTTCGTTTAGCACATTTATGATCTCTACAGGGTCCTCACTCAACTTCCCATTTCTGTCTTTGACTGGCCCTATTCATACCCAAATCATCCTTTTATTCCTCACATACCTATAGAAAACTTCAGCAATCTCCTTTACTGCATTTGCTAAAGACTGTTCTTGTGCTCTCTTTGTTCTTCATAACTCTCTCCTTAAACCCTTCCGAGCTGATCTGTAACTCTCCATCGCCTCATCTGTACCATCTTGCCCCATCAACACATTAGTCTCTTTCTTCTTCTGAACAAGAGATGCAATTTCTGTATTAAACCTTGGTTCCCTGACCTTATCACTTCCTCCTTGCCTGACAGGGAAATACTTATCAAGGACATGTAATATCTGTTCCTCAAACCAGCTCCACATTTCAATTGTCTGCATCCTCTGCATTTTGCTACCCAATTCTATGCATCCTATTTCTTGCCTAATCGCATTTTCATTGCCCTTGCCCCAATGATAACTCTTGTCATGAGTCATGCACCGATCCCTTCCCATTGCTAAACTAAACGTAACTGAATTATGGTCACTCTGTCCAAAGTGCTCACCTACAACTAAATCAAACAGCTGGCCTTCTTCATTACCAAACACGAGATCCAATGTGCCCTCCCCTCTTGTCGGCCCTTCGACATACTGTGTCAGGAAACCCTCCTGTACACATTGGACAAAAACTGATCCATCCAATGTACTAGAGTTATAACATTTCCAATCAATGTTGGGGAAGTTAATGTTCCGCACAATGATCACCCTGTTCCTTTCACTCCTACCTAGAATAATGTTGCTTATCCTCTCTTCCACCTCCCCAGAACTCTGAGGAGGCCTATAAAAAATTCCAAGACGTGTGACCTCTCATCTCCTGTTATTAACCTCAGCCCACACTAACCTCGAAGTACTCATGAAAATTTCTGTCAGCCACCGTTAAAGTATCTTTGACTAAGAAGGCCACGCCTCCCCCTCTTTTACCGCCTTGGCAGTTTTTGAAAGATCTTAATGAAAGATCTAAACCCTGAAACCTGCAACATCCATTCCTCACCCTGCTCCATCCATGTCTCCGAAATGGCCACAACATCGGAGTCCCAGGTACCTATCCATACTGCAAGATCACCTTGCTTATTTCGGATACTTCTGGCATTGAAGTGGACTCTCTTCAGACCCTGATATCCTGTCCCTGTCCTTGCTACTTTCATTCTCCTATGCACTGTAGATACGCCTCCGGTTCCCATTCCCCTGCTGAACTAGTTTAAACCCACCTGAATAGCACCAGCAAATTTCTCACTCAGGATATTAGAACCCCTCTGGTTCAAGTGACGACCGCCCCAGTTTCCACAGAATGAACCCCAATTATCCAAAAACCTGAAACCATCCCTCCTGCATCATGCTTGCAGGCACGTGTTCAGCTGATATCTCTCCCTATTCCTTACCTTGCTATCACGTGGCACGAGTAACAATCCAGAGAATCTAGCTCTCAGCTTCCACCCTCGCTCCCTGAAATCCTGCCTTACATCCCAATCCCTCTTCCTATCTCTGTCGTTGGGACCTACATGGACAACAACTTGAAGCTGGTCACCCTCTTCCTTCTAGATCCCAAATATACTACCCGAGACATCACGGAACCTGGCACCTGGGAAGTGACATATCAATCACGAGTCTCGTTCGTTCCCTACAAACCTTCTATCTGAGCCTCTAACTATTGAGTCCTCAATGACTTACACTCTCGCCTTTCCATACTTCCCTTCTGTGCAACAGGGACAGGCTCTATGCTCGAGACCTCGGCCTCATTGCATACCCCTGGTATGTCGTCTCCCTCAACACTGACTTATGTAGCTATAACAAGTCCCCCCTTTCCCAGAAACCTCTGCTCTCTGATTTCAAAATCAAAAGCACAAATCAGTGACTCACCGCTTCCGGCAGTCCCCTGGTGCAAGCTGCCGCTGAAAAACATTAATGGAGGACTCCCGCACTCGTGCTAAGTTTTTAAAGGCACAAATCAGTGACTCACCGCTCCCCGCAGTCCCCTGGTGTAAGCCGCCGCTGAAAAACAATAATGGAGGACTCCCGCGCTCATTCAAACACTTTATCAATACGGGCGGATAATTGTTCTCTCTGTTCAGGAAATAGATAATTCCAATCCATTGTATATTAGCATTTCATAATTATATACGCTTAAATTACAAGTTCACCATTATTGTAGTTCGACACTTTCACAACTTTAATGTTACCATGTCAAATTGTGTGAAAAAAGTCTTATTCTCTTTATGTCTAATTATATTCGCTCTATTTATAAATTCCTGCCTTCATTGATTGGCACTGTCGGGACAAAGACTATTATGCACAACAACAATTTTACGTGAAGTAACCAAATCAGATTGTTGATTAAACTGAGTTTTCAATAAAATCCTTTTCACATTATTCAACATAATCTCTTACTGTATCCATGAAACACTAATACATTAATCTGACCTTGAAGAAAACGTTGCCAAAAAAGAAAAAAATATATTCATCTAACCTTTACAGATGAAAAATTTTGATGCGCTCTGAGCATCACGTTTTTTGCAACTTTACCAACTTTCAACTCTCGGCATCACAGAAAAATAAACTGAAAATGCTGGATGAGCTCAGTGCTGGATATAGCACTTGTGGACACAGAAACAAAGTTAATGTTTTTAGTCTAATGTGGTTTTCCTCAGAACTCCTGTGTTAAGTTATAGTATTGGATAAATTACAGCACCTCGGTAAATAACCCCCACTTTACCTGGGATAGCAATAATTGCAAGTGCAGTTTAGTAAATAGTGTATGCAGGACCTCTTGGTGGAGCATGCATTTCTTTGAGAAGTAACAATGTCCGCTTGTTGTTTCTGATGCATCATGTTGAATTTCCAAGGGATCCTATTATACCTGATGCCAAGTCACCAGAGACTTAAGTAGATGATATCACTATTGATGTTGTTTACATTAAGTGACAAAATTCAGACTCGTATGCAATTTCCTTACTGCCATTCAGCAGCTAGATTTACTTACATCAATACAAATGCTGGTTACAATTGTTATAAATGGAGATGTTAACGTAATCATTGAAGTAATGCTGTTAAAAATCACATAATGCCAGGTTATAGTCCAACAGGTTTAATTGGAAGCACTAGCTTTCGGAGTGCTGCTCCTTCATCACGTGTTTCTGGATTACAAACTTGTAAGACACCCAATTTATAACAAAGTTTACAGCATGATGTAACTGAAATCATATATTGAAACGTATCTTGGTTGTTTGTTAAATATCTCACCTATTTGAATGACCATGTTAGTTTCGCTTCTTCCATACGTAAAGCACAAAACCTTTTTTAACAAGTTACATTCTCAGGTTAACTTTAACAATTGGTGCCAGCCCACAAAATGTGTTGAAGGTGTTCGCCCCCTGTGGGAGTGTGGGGGTTTGTGAGTGTCTGTGAGAGAGAGCATAGGTATGTGTGTGTGTGAGAGTGAACGGGGTCGATGTCTGTGGCAGGGTGCATGGGTGAGTGTGAGAATGTGTGTGTCTGTAGGAGTGTGTGTGTGTCTGTGTGCGTGTCCGTGTATCGGAGTGTCTGTGTGTGTGCATGTGTGTGTGTGTGTTTGTGTTGGAGTGCCTGTGTGTTTGTTGGAATGTCTGTGTGTGTGTGCGTGTTTGAGTGTGTGTGTGCGTGCATGTTTGTGTGTGTGTGGAGGTGTGTGTGGGTGTGTTTAGGTTTTTCTGTGCGTGTGTATAGTGCAATGGTGATCACCTGCAGTGTGACCTTAACCCAAGGTTCTGGTTGAGGTCCTCCCTATGGGTAGCGAACTCAGGTATCAGCCTCTGCTCGTCCACTTTTCGTTGCTGCTTGTCTCGAAGTCCGCCTTGGAGGCTGTCACCCGAAGGTCTGAAGCCGAATGTCCTGGACCGCTGAAATGTTCCCCAACTGGGAGGGAACACTCCTGTCTGTTGATTATTGAGCGGGGCCCATTCATCCGTTGTAGTCGCCTATGCTCGATATCACCAATGTACAATGCCTCAGGGCATTATTACGAGCAGTATATGATATAGACTATGTTGGCTGAGTCCCATGAGTACCTGCCACGTACATGGTGGGAGATGTCACCAAGCATAATGGTATCCTCCATGCCCACATTTAACACATCTTGCAGTGCCTACCGTGACAGGGTTGTATGGACTTGTCCTGAAAGCTGGGCAGTTTGCTATGAACCATGTTCTGTTTGAGGTTTGGTGGTTGTTTAAAGGCAAGCAGTGGAGGTGTGTGGAAAGTCTTGGTGAAGTGCTCATCCACATGGATAATGTGTTGCATGCCGCGACGAACCTGGCGTCGTTTTCGTTGCAACACGTGCCTGTCTCCTGAGGAGGTCATTATGGTTCCTTGCTTTGGCAGATCGGAACTGGCGGTCGATGAGTAGAGCATCGTATCCCGCTGTTATCAGGGCATCTCTGAGTACTTTCAGGTGCCAGTTACGTTGTTTCTCATCTCGACAGTTCCGGTGTACATGATGGGCACCTTGAAGTGCTCATGTATGCCCACATAAGAACGGGATACGATGCTGAACTCACTCACTCACACACACACACGCATTCACACACACTCGCATTCACACACACACGCAGACACACACACACAGACTTACTCACACTCACACTCACTCAGACACAGACACACACGCGCACACACACACAAAACCCCATATGCATGCATGCACATTTACGTTTGTGGGGTGAATTTGTGCCTGCAAAGTTACATTAATCCAAGTAAGGCGCTGTTAAATTTTTTTTAAGCTTAAACGTTATGGCACAGACAACAGCACACGGGGGCGAACACCTTCAACACACTATCAGGGTTGACACCAATTGTTAAAGTTAACCTGAGGATTTATCTTTTAAGGTTTTGTGAAATACATATGAAAGAAGTGAAACTAATAAGGTCATTCTAACTGATGAAAGACTCAACAAACCATCAAGTCTTTTTTTTTAAAGAATGATTTCAATGAATGATTTCAGTTACATCACACTGTAAACATTTGCTATAAATTCTTTGTCTTACAATTGTGTATTCCACAACAATCTGAAGGAGCAGCACTCCGAAAGTTCGTGCTTCCAATTAAATCTATTGGACTATATACTGGTGTTGTGTGATTTTTAACTTCATACACCCCAGTCCAACACCGACATCTCCAAATCAAAAGTAATATGCTGGTTAACTTCAGTATTACAGATTTTCCTTTCCTCTTATTTTCGTGAAGTATAATGCAAAAAAATTGAATTTTATAATGAGTTATAAGAAATCTTCGCTGTCCTAAAGAGATAAATCAGTTCAGACCTCCCCGCTTTTTAATCAATAAGTGAATTCCAACTCCCAGCAAAGGTGTACATTTATATACACTCTGAATCGGCCCAGCAATTTTTTAAAATTGTCGTCGAAAAGAAACAAAGATTAAAACTGACAAGCGAATGAGCCAGATGCTGGGGATGTGCTCTGGACCTTTCGATTTGGGAAGTTTAAAAAAATGCACACTTTTATATTTGTGCTAATGTTATGACGTCTTTTTTTCCAGATTCTTACAAAAACTTCATCAACACTCCTTCAGAATGATACTTGCAGTTAAGGCTGTAACAGACTCATTAAATCCCATTATATTAGATTTGATCGTCGTGCAACGGGAAGACAGATGAAGAGACAACGACATGTAGCCTGTGGGTATGGTTTTCGAGTTTGGTGATGTTGTACTCCACATTAAAAAAAACTCATGGATTCAGAAAAAAACACAGGAAGTAGAACTTCTCCTTTTAGCTCCTTATTATTAAAGATTTAGCCAAGCATACATGAGATCAAACGATCAGAATTAAAAACGATTTGGAAATCCATTGTCTCATCGGACGTTATTTGGAGTCATGAATGACATCGCTGTCTGTCTGAACGTCCTTCAGATCACATGTCAACAAAGCGACTTGTCTCCCGAATCAATAAGTTGCGTACCACAGCTGCATTTGTCTGTGATGATATCGAGAGGAGGGATGAACACATCGTCATTGTGCCATGTGGTGCACGTATTCACAATAAGGTGTTAACTAGTTTATCATGAAATCTGACGATTGAATCAATGATGATAGAAGTAGAGGAGTTCCAGCAGTAAGAGCTGCACATTCATCAGGCACTGCAGACTGCAGGAAGACTATCCTCATGTGTGTTATTTGGTTTCCTCGGCCAATTCCCTCACTAATTTATGACTTACAATCATTGATCAGATGTTGCTGCTATGAAGAATATTGTAAAACATGTATAGTGTGATACCATTCTGAAGTAAATATGCTTTGAATATTGGAAGCTATATTCGATGCAATATGGCAATGTTCACAGAAACAGAGCAGCATAAAGAGATTATTGAATTGATGGAGCATGTTCATGTGTTGCCTTGTACTGGCAATTACGTGAATCATAACTCAGTTGCTTGCATATTTCATACCAATATATACTAAGTGAGACTGTCAGTCTTAATTTTGAAAACAAAATGCAGATTACGTTTTCTAGCATTTGAGCTGTAAATTCAATGTCGACAACATCACTTGCGTGCAGAAGTTACTGAATGATCGAATTGTTACTGTGCAGAAGGCCATTTAACCCCTCGGTTCTGCACTGGCACTCGGAGAACTTTGACTGAGCACCAGAATGTTGCCTTTCCTCCAATTATACTTCGGAATATTTATGACCATTTTTTTCAATTAAGTTGCACTTGAATGGCTCAATTGAAGCTGCCTCATCGCAACGCCGTGCAGCATTTCAAACGTTCACCAAAAGGTTTCTGATTCGCTTCTTCTCAGACAAAACTTATTCATTTAAAGCAAAACTGAACTAAACAAAACAGACACAGCTTTGAAAATGGGCACATTTGTTACTTTTTTATTTTTCCATGTGAACATTTATTACCAATCTACACTGATTGAAGGCATCATAATTTTGGATTCTTCTTTCAACATTTGCTTGAGCTTTATCCACGAGAAGGAAAAAATCCTAAAAGCCGCCAATCTATCCTCATGAATTTGCTCATACTCTTGTCGAAAGTCTCTTTTCCACTCTGTCCAATGCATTAAAATCCCACAAAAATTGTGAAGTCCAGAACCGTGAACATCCTTTGTCTACCAACACTTAAGAGAGGTTCAGCACAACATCTTTGGAATTTTTCAATGCACCTTGTTAAATATAATATTAAATTCGCTTTATAGCTTCCAAGATGACTGTACAGTCACACCAGCGCTATTTGTTCCACAATAATTGTCTGCTCATACATTCAAAATTCAGCTAATGGTTCAGCCCAAGTGCTGTGATTTTTAACTGTGGCTTTACCTCATGTGAAGTTCTGTCACCAAACCAACCGCAGGAGTTTGATTAGATTAGATTAGATTACTTACAGTGTGGAAACAGGGCCTTCGGCCCAACAAATCCACACCGACCCTCCGAAGAGCAACCCATCCAGACCCATTCCACTAACAATTACCCCTTCACCTAACACTACGGACAATTTAGCATGGCCAACTCACCGAACCTGCACATGTTTGGACTGTGGGAGGAAACCGGAGAACGCGGAGGAAACCCACGCATACACGAGGAGAATGTGCAAACTCCATACAGGCAGTTGCCTGAGGCAGGAATTGAACGCGGGTCTCTTGCGCTGTGAGACAGCAGTGCTCGCCACTGTGCCATCCATTTAGGAGTTCTCCTAAAACTTTGAGAAATGACTCCGAAAACCATTCACTAACATATATTTTATAATAGATTACTTACAGGGTGGAAACAGGCCCTTCGGCCCAACAAGTCCACACTGACCCGCCGAAGCGCAACCCACCCATACCCCTACCCCTACATTTACCCCTTTAACCTAACACTATGGGCAATTTAGCGTGGCCAATTCACCTGACCCTGCACATCTTTGGACTGTGGGAGGAAAACGGAGTACTCGGAGGAAACCCACGCAGACACGGGGAGAAAGTGCAAACTCCACACAGTTCATGAAATATTTTGTACTTTAAGACAGCGGAAAGAGTTGACAGAAGCAATGCCTGTTTCGACGCTCTCCTCTTCTTTGTTTACTGACCTTTTCAATAGAGCAGGCAAAATATAGATGTAGGTTATCTTTCAAACTTGGCTTCAAATGCTTTGACCGACACCGATAATGACTATGAGGTACTTGCTCCCTAAACTTTATTGTTACATTCCAACAGTTAAAATAACATTAATCATCATATCAACCACTCCCCTATATCTGACACAAAGACCATCAATCTCTTGTTGAACACTTAACATCCAAATTGCTTGATTTTATTTTTAAGATTTGTCTGTTCGTGTTTAGAAATTCACTTGCCTTGTTTGAATAGCAGATTTATGTTATTTTTGCATGTTATCATCTCGTTGATCATCGTGACAACTTGTCTGTCTTTTTTTTTTATTTTACAAATGCTTCTATCCACGATCTATGTTATTATTCTCGCATAAATAAATCCATCAATATGTGAAAAAATATATTCACACAACCAACATCTCCGGTCGAACAAAATCACCATTATATTCAATGAGGACTTCTTCGTGTTATCCACTGTACAGTTCTGATAACCAGTTTGCGATGAAATTTCGTCTGTTTTCCACATATATCTACAAAACGTCATCTTCCCATGAGAGCATTCAGGGTCTGAGACAAGCATTAAGTTTTTACCACTTCCTCCCATTACTTTTAAGTGACTTTCTCTTTCGGCTTGCGAGCATGGTCCTTTCCATTATCATGCATTTTTCCAAGTCTCCAATCTTGAAAGAACTGCACGAATAATTGCTTCATTCTCATATTCTGATCCTATTCTGGCCTGTTCCCACAATGCTGCAACTGGCATTGTCTTCTTTAATCTAATAACTCCCAATAATGACTGTATAAGGTGTTCTTCATACACACATTTCGTTTTACAATATCAGATTTGCTACATATTGTCTACCTGAAAGGCTTACAGGTGTTTTGGGTTTTCGCTGGTACAGAGCAGAAAACCTATGCAGTTTTAAACAAATAAATGCATGACATATTTTGCATAGTTCACAGTGTACTAACGATTCTGAAGTTATGAAGAAAACTCAAAGGCATTGAAATTACTCATTACAGAATGTGACACGTTTTGAAAAATTGGAGAGGCAAACAAGTGATGAAAATTTCTGTCTTTATAGCAGTCGTATGATCTCCAGAGTAAAAGTGAGGAAGTAAGGATATATGTAATGGTGAAAGCAGTGGAGAGGTATCCAAAGTTAGTGCTCATTCTTATAGCGATAGGGAAATTGAGAGTCCAATATCATTAGACCTGCATTAGACTCATACATATTCGAGTGTGAACGATGCCCCTAAACATTTAAATCATTTGAAGGTCATTGTAGTGGAAATAAATGAAATTCAAATATATTAAACTCAATTTGGAATATATGAAACAAGTGTTTATAATCGGTTTCACCTCGCAATGGAGATGACATGAGCTCAACGTCCATTAATGCAGTGTGTTGCAATATTTTCAGCGTCTGAAGGTACATTAGAAAAGATATCAGAAGGCAATATTTAGAATAATGGAGAAAATTCCCGGAATATATATATAAAAACAGAACACAACAACAAAAGGATAAAAACTAAGCTAAATGACGAAACTAAAATAAGGCTTTGTCATTAACAATATAATAAAGTGGTTAGGCTCAGGCAATGGTATGACAGCAAAGTTAAATATCTATGGAGAGTAGGAAAGAATACAAACATTTTTAAAAAGGACGTGAGGAAGGGATTGCTAAAAACAAGCACTCAGAAGGCAAATAGCACCAATACAATTATATGTTAAAGATGGATAAATTAAATCGACTCACACAATGTGAGCGAGAAGTTATGGACAAGAAACCACAACCACCACAAAATATTACAAGGAGATGGACTAGTTTTAATTTTTTTATTTATTTGTCGGCAAGTGTACATTGATAAGGACGACCAAAGCATGCTTTTAAAGATTCACCACCACTGAATGTAACATTAATACATTGTTGCATGAAACAAATCCTGATTTTTGTTTGATTTTCCACCGAGTTCCTGTTTTTTAACATTGTTGTAATTCAGTTAATTTCTTTAATCTAAAGATGTCCACTTTGTTCTCCATCTGTTCTTGTATCGTTTCATTTACTTGATCAAATATGGTCTCTGATAATTATACATCAACTTCCTTATCTTAATTCTTCGATTTCTCCTCCTGCTTCAGTCCATGGTTTTGAGATCCTAATATCTCATATTCAAGAAAAAATGTCAGTATATATTTCTTGTAATATATCAGTTACGGACCTTATTCTGGCATTTCAAACGCAGTAGCAGTGCTTCCACCTGTGATCCAGCTGTATCATTATCATTCCTGGATCCGGGTTTTCCTCTAGTACTCCTGTTACCACGTCTCTACTTTTCACCGGACACTCGAACTTCAATTTACATAATGTAGCACTTTTCATTTCAGCATGAAATCCACAAATTGACACTTTTCTTTTCCAACAATAGCCCTTCTGAATGCCATATCTCTTCATCCGTCAGCACCAAAGTGTGACATGCTCCTGTAATCCTTAAAATTATAATGTCTTCTCATATTCCTTAGATATGCGAGCAATCCTTTCCCTCACAAATATTTATTTTGAAAAAGACTCTGGCACTTTCTTCTCAAACAACTTCCAAAGTAATTGTAATTTCTATTACAGAAATTTAATCTCCACTGTGCTTTCCCTTCCCACATCAACAAATCCACTGACTTATCCTGTTTTATTGCATCCACTTTCTCAATGCTTTTTTTGGAAACAATTCACACTGTGACTTCATGCAGCCTACTGTATTGCAGTGAAAACACTGGAGCTTTTTAACTTTTCTTTCAGCTTCTTTTGTTTCCTTTTCACCCTGTGGTAAGTTATCTGCATTGACTTCAGTGACTTCTATCTGACCCTTTCCATCTGAGGATTTCTTTTTTCCATATTTTCTAACCCTTCCACATTGTTTGATTCTTTCAAACTCAATGTCCGTTTGAACTGGCTCACTCCTTCGATTCTTGCAACGTTACGTATAGGCTTATGGCACTAACTCATATGTACTTTAGATGGCCTTCTTAATCTCGTACTTCTCAGGTACCTCCTCTGATAGTTATGAAAATACATCACTTGCTCTACCGACCACTTTGCTGGGATTAAGAAAATCCACAAGGTCACCAGCCACTTCACTTGTTTGGCCAATTCCTGAAATTAAATGTACAAAACAAAAACTCCTTATCCTTCTCGTCAAATTTAGGAATGCTTGGACATATGCCTTTGGTGACAATTGGTTCACTCATCTTCTCTATATTCCTCACTAATTGTACATTCTGCCTTCATCTCTATCCTTTTAAGTCGACTTTCCTGTCGAGACCACAATTTCTGAAGTTCAAACTCTCTCTCTCGTCGTTTCTTCTGCTCAGGCCTTCGTCCACTATTCTTTTTGTTCAACCAGGGTTATTCTTTCTTTGTCTTTCTTTTGTTCTGCCAGGGCTATTCTTTCCTTTTATTTTTGATCTGTTTATAATCCTATTTCGAGCTTTTCCAGCGCTATTTCATGTTTAAGTTATGTCATTAGTAATTGAATTCTAGCAATTTTGAAACATTTCGATGGCATTTCCATCAAATACAAATGCTGAGGCATTAGTGTAATTAACCTCCCTCTTGAAGGAGACAAAGTCAATCCCAACTCCAGTTTGTCTTCCAATTTCAACAGCTTTGCCTTGCTCTTTTTTGTATAACTCCCGAATTTTTACAACCCCACAAAGCTCTTTGTGTCTGACAGAAACATTACAACCAAGCACACCCTTTCAAACCAAATCAATTCACATCCTGAAACAAAAGACACTAACATCTACCACTCATCGCCTTTGAGACCAATAACCATAAATCCAAATTGAAATTAGAGAATTTTCGCGAGAGGTAGCCACAATTTTTTGTGGATAATAGCAAACCTCAGCAAAAGATTTTAAGAATGGAGCTAAGAACATACATTTTCTTTCTTATATTACAGATAGATATGAAGTATCTCGTCAAATCACTTGATGGTAAAATATAGAACATAGAACATTACAGCACAGTACTGGCCCTTCGACCCTCGATGTTGCGCCGATCATTGAAACTAATCTGAAGCCCATTTGACCTACACGATTCCATTCTCGTCCATATGCCTATCCAATTACCATTTCATGCCCTAGCTCCATTCTATTACTAGATCCATATCACATGAATCTCGAGTTACATATATTATTCCACTTCCGTTTATATATAACGTTGAACACTACTGTCTCTCTCATTTTAAACTTGAGATAAAGCATCTACAGTGATACTTCCACAAGTTGAAAAACGTGCAAAAAACTGCAAATAAAATGCTTGTAACACGACTGTCCAATAAACTAATCTGGTGTCCTTGTCTTTAAATCTTTCCTGAAATGTCAAAGGATGATGATCAGTATATACATTCGTCTCCGATGCATTGTTTGCAACGTAAGAATTAAAATATTGGAAAACAAACACGAAATTCAACGAGTCTGCACAACGAGGATTGTTGAACTTTTTTTCCTGATGGTTATTTCATTTCTTTGAAAAGTCAACAATTTTCAATTTCACACTCACTTTCCTGTAACAAAGACGCTTCAACATGGACATGGCTCGCATCGGTGCCAACTTTAACTGTTTTAATAAAAATTGGTGTCGGTAAAATTGATGCAGTGGTCAACACTGCTTTTAAATTCTCGAATGCCTCCTGGTATTGTTCTGTCCACCGACATGTCGTGTTCATTTTTAACAAAGTCATTCATGTCACTATGTCACTAACGTTTGGAAGAAGTATTTTTTAAAATCACTTCCTTCTTAGAGGATGGCCTTGGGCATTTCTTGAAGGCATTCGTCTTCATGTTCCTTGTTGTCCTCCATCCGTATCCAAAGTTGTGCCCAAAAATGCCACTTCTGCCTTCGGAATATCTGTATTTGTCACGTTGGTGAATAATTTTGCTTTTCATAGTCTCACAAAGAGCTCCACTAAATGCTCTTAGTGATATTTCCACGATCACGAGGTATTCTGTGTGGATGGCACAGCTCGTCAATCATGCAACAACTCTGTACATAAATCTTTGAAAATTGTTCGTTCAATTTTTATTCCCAATGGCATTATTTTAAAATAATATTGCCGATTTGGACTGACATAGGAAGAAACATCTTCTGCTTCCTGTGATAAAGGTACTTGCAAGTAACTGTGAAGTGAGTCCAAAATTATGATGTAAGTGGCTTGACCTACTGTCTGCACAATTTGCCAGTCTTGGAATGGGAAAGAATCAGTTTTAGTCATAGCCTTGACGTTCCAATAATTTGCAAGAATAGTCGAACGACATCAGGTTTGGAAAAGAATATTATTGGCGAACTCCACGCACGTTCATTCATCTTTCCAATATGAGTCGAAATCTTTGCCACTGGAAAAGCACAACAGATCAAGCAGATTCCCAGGAGCAGGAGAAGTGACGTTTCTGACATAAGAATTTCACGAGGAATGCAGATAGGCAGGGAAATGAGAGTTAAATAGCGGCTGGGACTGGGTCTTGGGACAGTAGGTAGGAAGGGAATGGGTGGATCCAGGTAGAGGAGTTATTTTGATTGGTCAGTGTGGAGGGTGAAGCGAATGTCTGAGAAAGACGTTGGAAAGATAGGAAATGTCAATATGATGGTGAGAAGGTGGAGAGTTGGGTCTGGATGAGACTTTGGGAGAGGAGATTTGGAAACCTGTGAAGTCGATGTTGATGCCGTTGGTTGGAGTGTCTCGAGTCTGAATATGAAGCAATTTAGTGCCCTGTTTTCCAGATGTAGAGGAGACCGTAGCGAGAGCAACGGAAGCAAGATAAGGGTAAGGAGGGACATATCTTTGATAGTGGGTTGTGATTGTAGGTGGCAGAAATGACTTTCCAGCACATCGTCTTCACTTTGCATCGCTCAACACTCATATCCCACCTCTCCAACTGCAACAAGGATCGAAGAATCCTTGTCCTCACCTTCCTCCGCACGAATCTTCAGGTTACATCACATTATTTTCTGCCAGTTCTGCCACCTGCAGTCAGAACCCACCACCGAAGACACATTTCCCTTCCCACCTCCGTCTGTGGTCCACAGAGATGCATCTCTTCATGACTACCTCGTTAGGTGCACAACCCCACAAACTCGTCCTTCCCTCCAGACACGTTACCGCTCTGCCACAAATGGTGTAAAACTTGCGCCCATACGTTCCCCTCACCTCTGTCCAATGCCCTAAAGGATCATAACAATTCCTACAGATACTTTTCCTGCACATCAAACAACATCATTTGGTTGCTCTCCATGTTGTCAATTGCTGTCCATGTTGTCTCCTCTACACTGGGAAGAACATTGTTGGGATGCACGCACCAACCAAAGCCACCGCGCTGTGGCCAAACACGTCTACGCTTCCTCCCAATTTCACAAGTAAGTCCAAGTACTGGTCTCCTCCACCCGCAAGTTCATTTCTCTGTTCCTAGAACAGATTATCACCACCCCATCTCAATACGTGAGGACTTTCTCATTATTCAATTTCTTATTAGTCACATCAAAATCCAAAAATCGTCTGGATTTGGTTCTTAACTCACAGTGTCAGTAAGTACTAACTGTTTTTCCGATTCAGTACCCCTGCCATAGTATGATTTCAGTATGTTGACATTAGAAACCCGGTAAAACATATTCCTAACTGGTATCTGTACCAGATAATTCAATAGACATAATTTCTCCTCAATCTGATAGTGACATCTAAACTGTCATTGGAAGGGATCTCTGCCATTGATAACAGCGCCATTGCTTTGCTCCCACAGGATACTTCGTATCCGAATACCAGTTCGAATGAAGTGAGCTGAATCGTTTCATCGCATGGCGTGGTGGCACAATGGTTCGCACAGCTGCCTCACAGCGCGAGAGACCCGGGTTCAATTTCCACTTGAGGCAACTGTCTGTATGGAGTTTGCACATTCTTCTTGTGTCTGCGTGGGTTTCCACCGGGTGTTCCGGTTTCCTCCCACAGTCCAAAAATGTGCAGGATAGGTGAATTGGTCATGCTACATTGCCCGTAGTGTTAGGTGAAGGTGTAAGTGCAGGGGAATGGTTCTGGGTGGGTTGCTCTTCGGAGGGGTGGTGGGTCGAAGTGCCTGTTTCCACATTGTAAGGAATCTAAAAGAAAGGTAGCACATACTATATATGGGATACCTTCATTTGTTTAATCCTGGCAATAAGTCCTGACATGATCTTTGGCGTCAGATGTACCTTTCGAACGCTCGCTGAGATTCACTATGATGCAAATTTGATATAAGGTGTTTAATGTATACACTATGCATAACCTCATTCAATAATTTGACAATAAAATAGGTCTCTTGCTCAGACTGAATCTTCGTGGGTCGCCCATATTGCATATTCCAGGAGTGCTGCAGCTGGCCCAAACACTCAGTTTTAAACAACAAAGAATTTATCACAGTCGAGCAAAAGAAAATAGAATCTAAAATAATATGGCCGATATGAATATGCAATCGACTCTTTCTCAAATTCATGATGCTGTTCCAAATACTTGCGACATGCCATATTCGCTCCCTGGCACAAATTGTAATATGAAACACAGTTTCTCACAGGATACATACCAGAGCAACAGAGGATCAGGATGGAACTGCAGCCTTCGTTTCTCAGCAGCTTCCTTGTGCTCACAGTTCACACTAGACCAGCAGCTGCAAAAAAAAAAAAACGCTTGCTAAAACCAAACCAAACCAGACCTTGAACCGGGAGACATTTCCAGGCATATCCGAACCTCTGTCTTTTCAATCCCTCTGAAACAAAAACATAGATAGAATTACCTTTTTAAAGGAGCAGCATCGTCACAACTCAGAAATTGTAAGTTGAAGAGACATGTCAGGGAGGAACACAACAGGGAGCGAGGAATGCCTGTTGGATTTAATTGTATCTATTTCAATGCAAGCGGGCTGACAGGTAATGGCGATGAGCTGAAGGCATGGATAGTAACGTGGAACTGGGATATTGCACCCTTAACCGAAATATGTCTGAGGGAGAGACAGGTCTAGCAGCTTAATGTGACAGGATACGGGTCTTTTGGACCGGACAGAGGTGGTGGAACGAGGAGAGGGGGATTGCATTTTGAATTAAGTGCCACAGAATTAGTCAGAGAAGAATTAACTGAAGGATCCTCTAGTGAGGTTTTGTGGTTGGAGCTGAGAAATAAGAAGGCGATGGTGACATTAACATAGGCCTCCAAATAGTCATAGGGAATTAGAAGAAAAAATGCAGGGTGTCTGGGGAGACCCGCAGGATCAATAGTGATGTCTTATGAGGGGATTTTAATTTTGCTAACATGGACTGGGACTGCCATAGCGTTACAGGCTTCAATGGAATTTGTTAAGTGCCTTCAGTAAAGGTTCCTCGAACAGTATACAGAGGTACTTACTTGGGAAGCGACAAAACACGATTTCTTTTCGGATAATGAATGGCAGGACAGGTGACAGAGGTAACAGTGGGGTAGAACTTTGAGACGAATGATCAGACCTCTCATAATTTTAAAATGACGATGGAAAGGGACAAAATTTGTCCAAAGGTTCTTGGTGTAAATTAGGGCAAGGCGAATTTTGATGGAAATAAACAGGAGCTTGCAGGGGTTTATTGGAGCAGTGTGGTTTCATGGAATGAATCCTACAGATCGAGTGTATTATTTTAGAGTTAGACAGCTTGTGTTCAAGGTCCCTATGTTCCTGTGTGGGTGACAAGCAATGCTGTCAGGAATAGAGAACGCTAGATATCAAGAGGAATTCAGTATTTGATCAGAAAAAAAGAGACACGGCTAATGTAATGGCAGCTAGGGTAAAGGATCCTGGAGGTTTCTCAGGATACAGAAGATAACTGAAGAAGAATGTCAGGAGAGCAAAAAAGGTCAAGATATAGGTTTGGCAGAGAAGAATAGGATGAATCCAAAGAGATTCAATTAAGTGTAGTGAAGGAAAAAAATATTTAGAGAAATGGGAATCCCACAAGGACACAACTGACCGGTATTTTTGTAACTGCAGGAGAGGCCCCGGGTCCTCAATAAGTATTTATCATGTATGCTTATAGTGGAGAAAGACGTGATGACGTGGGAACTTAAGCATGTTAGTGATGGCATCTCGGGGACAGTTCATATCACAGAAGAGGAAGTGTTGAGTGTATTAGAATGTACGAAGTTGGAAAATTATTCTGGTCTTAACCAGACATATCTGAGAAGACTGTACGAGGCAAAACAAGAAATTGTGGGCACCATGGTTGTTGTTTTTGCTTCATCACTGGCCACGGGTGATGTCCCAGAAGCCTAGAGGGTAATGAATGTTGTGCTCTTTTGAAGAAGGCTGTAAAGGGAAGACCGATCATTAAGACCAACATCTAAGGTCGTTCCGTTACCTGACAAGGTTCTGAGAGCCAAGACAAACATGCATTTGTAAATGCAGTACACAGTTTGATTTGGAGCAATCAGCATGCCTTTATGTGTGGGAGATCGTCCCACACACTTTATTAGAGTAGATTAGATTAGATTAGATTACATTACAGCGTGGAAACAGGCCCTTCGGCCCAACAAGTCCACACCGACCCGCCAAAGCGCAACCCACCCACACCCCTACATTTACCCTTTACCTAACACTACGGACAATTTAGCGTGGCCAATTCACCTGACCTGCACACCTTTGGACTGTGGGAGGAAACCGGAGCACCCGGAGGAAACCCACGCAGACACGGGGAGAACGTGCAAACTCCACACAGTCAGTCGCCTGAGGCGAGAATTGAACCCAGGTCTCAGGTGCTATGAGACAGCAGTGCTAACCACTTTCATGAAGTCTTTATCAAGGTTGATGAAGGTTGGGGTGAATGCGTAACCTATATAATTTCAATAACGCCTTTAATAAGGTTCCACATGGTCGGCTGTTCCAAAGGCTAGATCGCATGGAAGCCAGGGGGATCTGGCAAATCGGATGCACAGCTGTCTTTTTGTTCGGAACCAGTAGGTAAAAGTGGAAAGATGCTTGTCGGAGTGGACGCCCATGTCTAGTGATGTGGCTCAGGGTTCAGTGCTGTACACATTGCTGCTTTTATCTAGACTAATAATTTAAATAGGAATGTACACGGTATTGTTAGTAAGAGTGCAGTTGACATTAAAATAGTCGGTATTGGGGACAGTGAAGAAAGTTATCAGCACTTATATCAGGACCTTGATTAACTGGGCAAATATTCTGAGTAATGGCAAATGGAGTTTAATATAAATAAGATTGGGGTCTTTCATTTTGCAAAGTCAAATCAAGGTAGGCGTTTTATGGTAAATAGTAGTGCCTTAAGGAGGGTAGTGGAACAAACGAAGTTTGTATTTCATGTGCACGGTTCTCTGAAATTGGAGCAACAGGTAAACAGGGCGGTGAAACAGCCTTTTGGTAAAGTCTTCTTCGTCAGTCAGGGTGTTGAGAAAATGAGTTGGGAAGTTATGTTGCTGTTGTACATGACGTTGGTGAGGCCGCATGGAGTATGTTGTGCTCCGTTTTGGTCACCTTGCTATACGAAGGATTTTATTAAACTGTAAATAGTGCAGAAGCAATTTGCAATGATGTTACCCGCACTCAGCGTTCTGTGAGTAGGGGGCGATTGCACAATCTAGGAATCTTTTCTTCAGTGCATAGGAGACTGAGGAGGGATCTTATCGTACTATAGAAGATCGGAAGAGTCACGTATACCAGGTGAATTCCCTTGGAGTTATTATTTCCAGGATTGGAAATCCAAGACTACAAGACATCCATTGAAGACAAGAGGAGAAAAGCATAAAACTGGACCCGAGGGGCAACATTTTTATACAGATGGCGGTACACATACGGAATGAGCTGCCAGGAGAAGTGGTTGATGTGGTAAATTAACAACAAATACAAGGTAAGTGAAAGTTCAGAAGGATATGTGCCAATTGCAAAGAAATGGTGTTAAAATAGATGGTCAGTTTGTTTACTATGTACTAGTTTGGAATGAAGGGACTATCTTCTTGCTGCAGACTGTATGTGTGGGTGGACTGGGGTGAAATCATAACATTGATCGCTCCAGGTTTTAGACAGCAGCGTTGGCCATCCATATTCAGTTCCTCTCAGCGTCCAACAATGTTTCTGCTGCTGGAATATATTTCCTGATGAGGACTGCCACCTGTTTCCCTTATCTCTGCACGACTATGTCAAAAACGTTCATAACTGATATTGAACTGCCCGGTCCTCATAAAATTACTCAACTTCCCTCTTATTTTCACTCAATAAGATTACCATAGGAGTTTTGTTTTTACATGATATTTTAAACTTTCTCCCCTTTGGACAATAGAGTCAGACATCCAGCAACTTTATTGTATTTCTTGTCATTAGTCTCATCTCGTCCTATCTCACCTGGACCTAGTTCGTTCATTTTTCCATTAAAGTACAATTATCCCCTGTGCATTATTTCTACTTTCCACTTTTGACGTTGGTGTAATTATTCCGTTCAGTTATCATTCTGAAATCGACTACATTGTTAAATTAATTCCATTTCATATTATGGCGTATTCAACCTTTTCATTTATCAGCCACTTGCCCCGTAATTGGTCGCCAAGTCGCAGGTACTTTAATTGCTTTATCCCGTTCTAATACGGCACTTTAAACTACTCCCTAACGCTATACTGACTCTCGCCGACACAGAGCACTCTGTGCCAGACAGAAATGTCTAGCTTTGAATATAATGCATTGTAACAATCAGAAATCTTTGTCCAGACAGAGTCTTGATGAATTTTTGAACGTTAAGCTTGCCAAGGCAAACGGTGTTGGCAAAGAATGCAGTAATATCATTGATGAAGCTTGTCTTATATTGATTGATTCGATAGAACGAGTTCGTATCAATTAGATTAAAATTAACTGTGAATGAATGATGTGACAAAACCTATATACTTGTCAAACTCATAAATGCGTTGCACGTACCATGTTTTAATTTAAATACTGATAGAAAACTCATACAATAATAGAGTCAGTGAGTCATAGAGTCCGACAACACATAGACAAGAACTTAAGCCCAAACTGATCTAAGCCAAACAAAATGTCCATCTACGGTAACTTCTAAACCTTTCCCATCCATATATTTCTTCAAAAATATTCGAAATATTATTAACATACCTGCCTTAAGCACATCTGCTGGCAGGTGACTCCGTACGCTTACCACCCTCTGTGTTAAAAGTTGTCCGTCAGGTTCTTTTATTTTTACAGAATCCCGACAGTGTGGAAACAGGATCTTCGGTCCAACAAGTCCACACCAACCCTCCAAATAGCAAACCACCCAGACCCATTCCCACACCATATTAATTTACATCTACCCAACCAACCCTGAAAAAACAAGGCCAATTGACCTAACCTGAACATGTTTAGATTGTGGAAGAAAACCCCCGCAGACAGGGGGAGAATGTGCACACTACACAGAGACAGTCGACAGAGGTTAGAATCGAATGCGGGTCCCTGGCGTTGTGAGGCAGCAATGCTAACCACTGGGGCACTGTGCTGCACCTTCTGCATTATACAGTTACCCTCAAATTCTCAATTCCCGTCCCTGGGAACAGGACGGAGTGCATTCACCTTCTGCATGCCACTCATGACCTTATACACTTCTATAAGATCCGCACTCAGGCTCCGACTGTCTGCAGACAAAGTTCCTAGCTTGTCCAATCTGTCCCAACAAATCAAATCCTTTAGACCCAGCCGCATTCTTGCAAATTTCGCCTGAATTTGTTCCAGTTTAAAAATATCTTTGCTATTGTTAAGTTGCCAAAACTGAATGCTTTATTCCAAGTGTGTCCTCACCCATGTCCTGTTTAACTGCAACATAACTTCCCAATTTGTATATTGAGTACGCTGGCTGATGAAGACCAGTGTGCAAAAGGGTTCTTCATTGCTCTGTCCAGCAGTACTTCCACTTCCAGAGAATCATGCATTTGAACCCCAACGTCCCTTTGTTGTACTCCACTCCTTAAGGACCATTCGCCTTTAAATTTCAAATTGATTTCAGTTTCCAAAATGCGAGACATTACACTTATTGTATTAAATACCATTTCACAGTCCATTTCTTCAGCAGATTGAGGTCTTGCTGCAAGTTTTGAATACTTTCGTCACTCTCTACGATACTGTCGATTGGAATATTATCTGCAAACTTATTAATCGTACCTTGTATATTTTCATCCAAATCACTGATATAGATAACAAATATCAAGCCGCCCAGCACAGAACGGTAAGCATCAAAATTACTGTAAGCAATTTTATTTGCTGTATCTAAGGAAGTATATACTGTCATTGGATGGAGCCCCAAGAGGTTTTACCTGTTTGATTACGGGTACAGAGGGAATTTCTAATGAAGAAATGATGAATAGTTTTGGGTATCCTTGTTACAAAATAGAACAGTGACATGAGGCAGTTTTAAATTTGTAGAAATCTTAGGGGACTTGATTGGACAGATACAGAAATATTGTTTACTTTCTGGAAGTATGTAAGGCAACACGGCATAAGTTTAGAGTAAGAGTGCATCCATTTATGATGTAGATGAGGGAGATTTTTGTTTTCTTTCGAAGTGTAGTTGATCTGCAAAGTTCTGTACGATAGAAACGTAGAGACAGATTGTTAATCATCAAGGGAATCAAAACTTACGGGGAAAAGGCATGAAAAACTAATTCGGCTTTATCAGATCAGCTATGACTCCATTGAATGGCTGAGTAAATTTGATGAGATGATAACTGATTTTGCAAATTAAGATCCCATAGTTCAATCTCAATATTCTTTTTTGTGAAAACTTTTGTGGCATCGGAAATGGATTGAGCTCATATTTTCTTCAGTTGTCTGAATGACACTGATGTAATAAGATTCCTTTCAGAATTCTGGGCCTTAGTTCTATGATCACCCGTTCTCCAGGTGATTTACACAAGGGAGCATCATCTTTTTCATGGCAATTTAATACCAGAAATGAAGTTAGTTCAGTGTAAGTTGCAATGCAACAATTAACTGGGAATTGAACTTCAATAAATGTACCAGCTCGAAATAAATTGAACTCTTCAAATAGACATGGAGATTCATAATACCTGCCTTGAACATGATGACCGTGAGCCTGACACGACACCACCTTAACTGCAAGATGGTATGAGACCTTCACAACACCAGAAAATTATTATCACATTTTCTTTTTTGTCAATGAGATTCTGTGGATAATTAAGCACTTTCTTTTTGCACTACTTTTCAGCCTCCAGATGAATTAACTGGTTGGTGCTAGAATTTAAAAACTGATGCATAATTCCAAGGTAGTCCCACATGAAATGTTGTTACTTTGAAGTTGACAATTAACTGTCTCGCACGATTTTGACAGGAAAGTTTTCAGTAAATAAATTGTTAAAAAAGTGAAACTGCCCAAGGTATTAAAGAAAATCAATAGGAAGGATTTTCTCTGGTTTTCCTTTTCTAGACCACCATGATTCTCGCTCATTCTCTGCCTCTCGAGGCTCCCGCATACTTTACTGGCCATTCGAATGAGTATGACAGTCAGAACATTGAATAGTAAAATGAAAATCAGTGAAAACATTTTGGGAATGCTCAGATAGTCAGGCCGTTTGTTCACCATGGAGATCTGTCTGAAAAAGTATAGTCAGATTTCATTATTCAGCGGTTCATACGCAAAATGCAGATAGGAAAATACAAAACAGCAGACGTTACAGATCCCTACAACATTTTGCACCGTTAATTTAACAGTTTTGCTCAGTTTCTGAAAAGAAATGGCTGTAAATCTATCAAACATAAAAGAAGCTATAAACTGCACAGATCTAGAGAATGATGCAAAATTGAGCACAATACAGACACTATAAAATAGTGTAAGGTTTGAAATAAACATCAGCAATCCAGTTCAATATTAGGCAAGTAATAATTACCAGAACATCTGTGAATGCCTCAGAGAAAAGATACTGACTGATGTATCTAGGAAGTCAACATGCTTCTCGGCTCAGAAGTACAATGATCACCAAGTTTGTCATAAAGCAACGGAGGTCAGGGCATCATTGAAAAATTGAAACTAAGTTTTGGATCTGGATTACGGGAATAGAAATGTTGCAGATATGCTGTTGAATGGATTTAATCATTCTGCAGGATTTGAACAGGCACTTTCAGCTTTATATGCCATCCCAAGTATGCATATCTTTCATATTCCCTTTTATTTGCTGTGTTTAACGTATTATTAAATGTAAGCTGCATCAATGACATCAGTACATAAGATAATAAAATAAATTGGAATGTGATACCAAATATCAGACATTAGTTGTCCCAAAAGAATTAAAATATTTTGCTACATTTTAAAAATCTCAGTAATTAACAAAAGTGATGTCGCTCATTGAAATATTTTAGAATTATACAATCCCTGTAAATACAGCGATGATCGAAAATCAAGTTGACAGCAAACATTTGCTGATTTCTCAAGAAAATAGTCGCTGATAACAAAACCTTCCTATTTTCGCACGTGTTGAGTCGCCTGGCATATTCAGCAACGATCGTAATCACAGGAAATGACAGATAATGATGTCTGAAATTTACTTTGACCTCAGTTCTGTCGTCCATTATCATTAATCACCTTAAACAGATACAAATGTAAAAAATAAAAATTAATCCGTTCATGTGCAGGAGCTGGCAACATGGCTGTGACCTCAGATGATGTAGACCTGACTGAAGGCAAGAAGTGACGCAAACCTTTCCAGGGTGAGGAACAAAAGAAAAATCTGACCATTGCATGATCGCTGTGATGAATACAGCGAGAGTGGAGTTCAAACAAAATGACTGTGTCTGTGATGTTGAGTATTTTTCTCAATCATTTTCCATGTTGCTGATATTTCATCTCATCATTCGACATTGATTGATTTCTCTTCAATAATCGTACTCTTCAAAGCTATTTGAAATCTCTTAATATCTATAAGGTTTTAGTTAGTGTGAATTAATCTTTGCCAAGCAAATGAGAAGGTGAAACTTCTCTTTCCTTTTATTAAAATTCCCTTGTCATAAGTGAGGCGCAATATTATTGTCAATACCGTATAATATGTACGTCAAGACAGAGTTAGTAATGTGATCACTCCCCCTAAAAGTAACCCCTCCGCTATCCCATATATTCAAATCCAGTAAGACAATGCAACTATATTGTATTTCACTAACGAATGATAATTCACCTTCAGTGATAGTTATAATAACATATTAGAATTATATTTCCGTTTTAATAACAGGGTGAAACATCAGCAATAACAGTACTATCAGTAAGACACCACAAATATTTTTTGTTTCATGATAGTCACAAATAAATCCAATACGAAATTTGGACGGACCATGTTTTGCAACAGAACGCACAACTCGTTTGGTCCATTGATAAGAATTCCAGCTGCTAACTTCTCTTGCATAGCTGTATCACTGTAAAATTCGAGTAAATCTTCTCTGTACACTCACTAAGTTATTCACATTCTAAAGTGTGCCGCCTTTAATTGTGCACAATACTCCAGTTGATTTCAAATCATTGGTTTGTAAAGATTAATATGATGTCCCAGTTCTTGTACTCAGTTCAACTATTTATATGCCATAACATTTTTCAAAATGCCTTAACAACTAATCGTTCTCCCTTCCCAGATTTGTGAACTCCTTTCTGGTTTCGTATGCTTTCTTAACATTGTCCCGTTTATATTTTCTTTCTATGTTGTTCATCTCAATATATGTTACTCCTTATTTTTCCATACAAATTGCATCAGCAGTGGTCTGCCTATTTCACCTGACCCTCTATGTTCTCTTGATGACTGGTGTAATTCTACTCTGTATTTCTGATGTTCGTAAGTTTAGTATCATCTACACTCTATTAAATCTTGGTTCTTACAGCAAGTCCTGGTATTTATAGCGAGAAAACCAATTCCGCAAAGGGAACGAACTGCATTGTTATCATGAAGAAGAAAGGAATGGAGGAATGAGCGGATAGAGTTGCAACATAGAGAGTAAGATGAAACCCGTTTAGAGACATTGCGTGGGCCAAATGGGGCAATGGGCCTGTATCTATACTGTCAGTTCTATCTGATTTCAAGATAATTAGAATGATTAAAACGTGTAAGTGGCTTGTTTCCGTATCCTGATATCCCTGTTATAAAAGTTTAGTACTTAGAATATTTCAGTTTTCACTTACATCACTTCACAATAAAAGAAATAAAGCAAATAATCTTGGAACATGGCTATTTTAAATAAGTTGTAATAAACTCCATGGCCAAATACTAAGTTTACACTTGCATGTCGAAATTAATTTTATATATCTCAACAGACAACTTGTGCAGTGTGGTGAGGCTCATGCAATTCGAAAACCTGAGGTTGCCTGAATATAATTCTGGATGGTATAATACTAGTCTAAACATTGCATTACTTCCACAGCTACAGAATACAGCCTGGCTTTCATTCGCATTGTAAATATTGAATTATGGAGGTTTTTGATCATTAATTTTTACAAAAGAGGATTTTCACTTTCTGTATCATCGAGCATGTGGAGTTCTTCCAGCAGGAAAAAAATGAAGTCTCATCAGATGTCACTTGCTTAAACATACTCGTGTAGCAAATTAAACCTATCCGTTCTGACTTGTACAAAATAACTTTTTCCCGACGCCTTGCACAAGGAAGCATTACTGCCTCAGAGCGCCAGGGACACGCAGGTTCCACTGCACCGTCAGATGACTTATCTGTGTGAAGATTGCACATTCTCCTTCTGTCTACATGGGTTTCCTCCGGCTGCTCCAGTTTCTGCCCACAGTCCAAAGATGTGCAGGCCAGGTATATTGGTTATGTTAAATTGTTCATGGTCTAAGGTGAATTATTCAGAAGGAAATGGGTTGGTGTGAACTGGTTGGGCCGAAAGATCTGTTTACACATTGTAGGCAATCTAATCTTAACTCGAGAAATTAAGACATTTATGAGAAGAATTTAATTCTGAACATTGAAAGCATATCTGCTTGAAAATAAAAGGAAAATGGAGATACGTGCACAATAGAAATAAAGCAGCAAAATATTGAGGTTAGAAAGTATAAATTATCTCTTGGTTGGCGAGAAAAGGCGATTGGTACATCTGGTAGTGATGCAAGAAAATTATTATTCTATCAATAAGTAACTCACTACTGTACTTTGAATGGAAAGCTTATAGCCACAAGGGTGGACTGGTCAATGTTTTTTTAAAAAATTGCACGTATATCACAAGCTTTAAGGCAGTTCTGCACAACTTGGTAAGACTGCGGTATTTAAATCGGTTGTCAGACTCAAAGTCTTTAATTAACAGGTTAGTGCGTTTTTAACAGGGAATGAATTCATTCAAACGGACAGAATAATGAAAATGTCAGGTTCATTTTTTCCGCTCTGACTTTACTCGCAATTTTTGAAGAGATTTCACCATTCTCTGAAACAAAGTATCCTAGGTGCACTGTACTTTCATTTCGGTTTCCCACAAGTTACTTTGAAGTTGGAACCGAGATTAAAATGACTGAAGTGAGTTTTGTACATTATTAGAATCGCAATCCTGAAGTGTGGGTGCAATGCAAGAAAGAAAAACTGTCTCATATACGAAGGGTGGACTGGGTTCCTGTTGTCCTGTGATAGTTATTGTTTCGAGGTTCAGATTGTCTGCGACATTTTACGTCTATCTGTGTGATTCAATTTCCAGAGAACAAGATTTTGAAATGCAGCTTTGGTACAGTTTATTATGCGAGGCAGATTTTTATGTGATCGCTCATGCAGCACTGTGTTTCTGCAGTTTCACTGTCGCTTTGTGTTTGAACAACTTCTGCTTTGAAGCAGAATTGAAATATTTTACGAATTAAGTAAATTCAATCAGTAGGATTGATAAATATCAGCAATACACTTTATTTTAGGTGCATTTGATTGCCACCTTCGCTCTTCACATCCATAGGTCTCTCACAATTCATCTCGTCTCACACTCTTCCACTTATCTCTGTTTCAAGCTCCCCGGTCAGAAAATTCTTTGCAATCCTGTGTAATCCAACTGCTTGATATTCATTTGGAGAAGATAATTAACGACTCCTTCTGTACTCCCTCCGTTAATAACAGACGCGGAATGAACCCACAAATCACAGTCTCTTCCTCAGTTCACATGGAATAAGACAGAACAAGCAGCGGAATTTGACCGCGCTCTCTCCAATCCCCTGCTGCTAGTAGAACCTTGGCACTGCAGGCTCGATCAGAGGCATTATGCCCAGCCTTGGGATTCAATGTCGTCTGATCCCAAAGAAAAACTCTCAAACCACTGAGCACAGGCGCAAGGAAACGCAGGGAAATTTCACTCTGCTCAACAAACACAAAATAACATTGACACAATTCTCGAATAAGTGAAAATTTCTCTTAACCTCAAGACCAGAATGGATTATATCAGCTAAATTACAGAAAATAAATGTTTCCCCACGTTGGCTTTCACCGTTCTGTACAAAAGTTTCCCTCAAGCTCGAAGAGTTCACTGTTGGTGCCTAAATAGAAACATATCCACACGGATATAAAATCCTGTCTTAAGCGTCACAAACTGATCAAATTTAAATATTATGAATATCCATGAGGGTTAATGTTGGCCACTGAATCTGTCGAACACTTCAGTCTTCAAAAACGTCTTCGTTTTTGTGCAAGTCAGAGATTTCCACTTAGTTGACTTTATCACATGGTTATTCTTCAGCGATTTTAATTTAACATAAGATACGTTGTTCATTCAGCTTTGTGCAATTTTATCATCCCCATTCAGAGATTAATTCTCCAGCCAAAACACATTGGAAAACAGCAGCAGCCAACACAAAAAACAAAATCTGATTTCTGTTTCTTTCTCAAGACAAAGACTCATGCGTGAAAAAACTCTTACTTCGATACATGGAAGAGAAAAAGTTTATCTTGTTTCTTCATGGTCAAGTACGAGCTCTGTGGAAATCCTTTCCTATTTTTGGGTAGACTGCATTTACTGACAGTAAAAATATTTAAAAGATTACCGATACTTGAGAGAATACGTCGAATAAAAGTAATACACCAGCGTGCTTTGAAGTGATGAAGGGAAATTGATTCTGCTGAACATTCAAGTAATCAAGCTTTCATCACTATTTACAAGCTTAACTTTTTTTTCAGGCACTAAGTTCAATCAAAAAACCGCTTTCATGCATGTTATTGTGCCTGCCATCTGACAAGCAATTTTTAACATATGGTGACATCTATTATTTAAAGAAACTGTATAGGCGTCACTGGTGAGGTGAACATTTATTGCCAAACCTTTATTGTCTACAGGGCAGTTAAGACTCAATCATATTGATGGAGGCCTTGAATCAGTATTAGGACACAATATGTAGTTAAGACAGTTAACTTCACGACAGAATGTCAATCAATCAGTCCGTGTCTGCCTGGAAAATCAGCGAAACTTCCACAAGCATCGTTAAATTCTTCACTTCAGAAATTTATTCAATTCAAATTTCAGCACTTGTCATGACGGAAAACAGATACCCAGAATCTCACTGAGATTTCCAGATTAACAATCTAATGACCATACCTCTAGACCATCATGTCTCATGATAATTAATTTTACAATTGCTGCTGGAATTCCATTCATGTTCAGTCAAGACAATGCTTCCTCTCGAGATTCTATTTGAGGATGGAGACGTAAACCGCGGCTCACCTTCAACATACTGTCGACCTGGAAATTGGTGCCTCGTTCCAAAAAGGCACCAATGCCCAGTGCGACAGTGTGTTGAATGAACGACAGATATAGAACAACATTCTCCCAATGCTGGTTCAGAATAGCTAAAATAATTCATGCTAATCTAACATTTACTATTAGCAACCTGAAGAAAAGGACAGAAGCATAGTGGCTCTGGATATGGCACAATACTGAGAGACAGCAAAGCTTACGATCATAGATCTGGGTCACTCCATAATCACAGCTCCTGCATGTGAATCTCCTCTTCTCGCGCAGTCAGGAATCTATCTACATCTGTTAAGAAACCACTTCGAACTCACTTTTTTAACTATTGTATTTCTGTGAACATCTTGAATTTATATTTGTACAGAATAATTGACAGTGAATTAGGAATGTCACTAACTATTGAACAATTCAATTCCTATCACGCACCCGAAGATCAGTGTCCAATTTGAATTTATTTCTCGTTCAGAAGTTTATCCAAGATTAACCCAGATGTATACACAGGTGATACTGCCAAATCGTTTAAGTGCTTCACTCTTTGTGTGTTATAATATTCTTCCATGGCCTCCATGGTGCAATGTCACATCACACAATGTGAATCACGTTTGGATAAATGAAAGGACAATGCCTCTGACTGCTTTACAAAGATTACTTTGTCATCACCATGGCCAAGGCTGCTTATATACACTGGAGTCTGTCACGGATTAAACAACATTGTCAATATGATGCAAACTTTATTCACAGTATTCAGACTCCCTAGTCACTCTTCCAGAATAAACCTCGAAGCCATGAGCCACTGACCCCGTGCCAGACTTGCTGCAGTTTACCAGTGACTGACAACACTGCTCCATCAACTTGTTACCCTTACACAGTGAAAAAGCACAACCGCATCTGACAGGACCAATCATGGACTTCATCACCTTGCCGAACAATGTAACAAATTGAAGAACATCACTCCATTTTTTTCTTTAAAAGATCAAAAACTGGAGTTGGGTTCTGCTGGCACAGCCATTATTCAAATATACCCTAAATGCAATTGACAAGGAGTGGGATTTTGTCTTCTTGCTCCTATGTCGGCTCCGGCGCATCAGGACACAGATAAAGCTGTTGGGAGTGGTGTTCTATCAATTTACCATAGTGACAGACAATTTTGAAGAATTTCTTAGTCAGGTTGGTTTCAACTCATGGGGAAATTTAAGATGGCGTTATACTCATGAGTCTGATGCACGTATGGACATTTCGAAGGTGCCAATGGTTACGATGAGGAGAATTAATGCATTGAATCATACAGACTGCACACACAGCTGTACCTAAAAATCGGAGGCAAATAGAGTACATGCTGAAGTTGGTTGCCAATAATGAATTGTAACGGCCTGCTTTATCCTTCATAGTGTCAAAGTTCTTCAGTATTGGAATTCCAGTCGTTCACTTAAGTGGTAATCATTCCATTACCTATCTATCTGTGGCGTGTAGTTTTTGGGGGACATTGTTAAAATAGGATACAATTTTATTGTGGAAGATTTCTTAGCCTGTGGTTTGCACAGTCAGTGCATAATTCTGTTATACTTGCTACTTCTCGGGTCCGAGTCGGGAACCTGACTTCTCCCATCAGCTTCAGATTTCAAAACTGTTGCCTTCTCCCTCCAGCAAAGTGGATCAATGCTTCATGTCTTGAATTCCCGAATGAACCATTTATTTATTCTGGATCTCGGAGCTACTGTACAGATGAGGTATTTAATGCAATTAAGTATACATTGGGTCCATTTGTTAAACAATGTAAAATTTGAAAATACGAAATTCGACCTTTATATTCCCAAAACTTGTCTTTGCGTTCATATCACATTACGCTTTGCCACATGCGTTTAATTTAAGTCTTGCATTTTCATGTCACATTACACACAGCCGAAATTGCTGATGAACGATGAATGCTCGATTTCCAATATAAATTACAATTCGTGAGAGATACAAATTGGTGAAAATAGAAATATACATGGAGTGACAGGAAAGTGTGTTGGTGAAAATAATAAGGATTGCTTATGACAGGTTAAAAAGAAAACTCATGAGGGGTAAAGAGAAGTTAGAATGCTCAGATGTTTTCACTGAAATAATATGGGCCACATGAAATCAAAGCAGGGGGAAAAAAGGACATGGAAGACCGCTCTACAAAAACAGGAGAAACCAGTGAATTTTGTTAAAGTGTTCAAGGAAAGCACAGTGGCAATTCTAAAGCTGCACCACATTGGTACTGCCTGATCAAAGGTTGGTTCAGAAGGAAGGGCCAAATCTTCTGAAAAAAAAAAAATTTCGAAGCTATGGCTTACTCGCAGAAGCCAAGACCATCATGTAAAGAAGATACAACATTAACAGATACGGTATCATGTCAGTATTTGAATATGAGAGATGAGGATAAATGTAACGCAGAAGGACTACTACCAGAAAAAAAACAATGCAGGTTGGTAAAATCCATAGTGAGACCACAAGTGCTCCAATATGGAGAGTGATATTGCAGTATCTGGTGATCAGTGGAGTAGTGGTGGTAGAAGAAACTATCTGCTCCAGGAATACAAGTGACATTTATAACAATATATCTGAATCAAAGGGAGCAGTGCTGCGTACTATGCTTGAATATTCAGTGGAAAAGTAGGGCAACTGAGTTATTATACGAAACACACCCTGCGAGGTACTTTGATAACAAATTTACCAAAATCAATCGAAACATAAGGAGATTTCAAAGAGTACAGGTAAGGGGTTGATGCAAAATTATCAGAGATCACATTTGATCGGAATTTGAGACAATACAAGAACAGATGGAGGAGAAAGTGGATATATTTAGTACAGTGAAATTAATTGAGGTACTGCAGAAAGATGCATTTTGAACAACTGAAGGACATGTACTAAAACGCGTAAACAGATGAGAAATCTGAGTGCATTCTGCAATGTTGATATTTTTAAAATAATGTCGTGTTGAGGAAATTAGCACCACCAGATATTCCAGACAATGAGAAATGGGCAGAAGTTCATGCAGGTGTCTACTAGAAAAGAAGTCTGAGGGTTCACGTGAATTAGCACCATGAATTCACATCGCGGTAATACATCTCTAGAAAAACGCAATTTTTTTATTGAACTGGACTGTATAAGGATGCTATTGAATCTTACCAGACATGCCATACATGTCAGGCAATGGGAATTTTACATCGAAGCAATTCAGGGAAGTAACTGATTGCATAGGATTAAAACAATTCAAATTAACTTCATACCATGGACAATCACAGCGACCGTCAGAAAGGTGGATCAAACTTTGAAAAAAAAAACATGATGATGGTGTATTGTCATGAATATCCAGACTACTCGGAGAAAGGGATTCCAGTCGTACCTTTTGCCATAAGGGGCTCATCAAATTAATCGAACTTCACTCCATTTGAATGTGTTTTGTGCATGTGGTGAGAGTACCACAGAAATTAATTACGGATAAATTAGTGAGTAAGAATTTAAAGACCACATATTTGGACTATATAGCCAATTTTACAGAAAGATGATAGAGAATCGGGGAGTTGGGTTTAAAATATTTTTTAAAACCATTGCTTCAGAGGAAATAGGGGCTGCACGGTGGCTCAGTGGTTAGCACTGCTGCCTCACAGCACCAAAGACCCGAGTTCAATTCCGGCCTTCCCCCTGTGACTGCGTGGGTTTCCTCCCATAATCCAAAGATGTGCAAGTTCGGTAAATTGGCCATAGACTTAGGTGTAGGGGAATGGGTCTGGGTGGATTGCTCGTCGGTGTGGACTTGTTGGGCCGAAAGGTAGGTGATATAAGCTAACTGAATCAGGAAACAGACAAAAAAATCAGAACCTCGGAATTTTGCGAACGGAGATAAAATGTCAAATTTACTTCCAGCGATAAGTAGCCATTAAAACAAGTTTTACTGGACTTCAGCAAGCCGAAAGGAGAGTGAGTTGAATTAAATGATGAGGACTCCCGATTAAAAGAAATTTTACAGCGTGTCAAGTGAATGGCTCAACCGAAATTTTAACATGGACTGAAACAAAAAAGAGAATGTGTGACTGATTACAACCCAGAGTGGAGAAGCAAGTTCAGAGAATTCTAAATTGGACATTCCTCAAATTTAATTGAAAAATGAGGAAGATTTCAAAAACCGAAATTAGTAATTGAGTTAACTTCCAGAGGAAAATCGAACTGACCAGAAAGAGTTATTACTATCTTTCGGGGAGATATATGGGAACACGCGGAGCAATACTAATGTTGTTCCAATTATGTTACATCCTTAACCTTGTACAGTTGCCACAGTTTCAAAAGAGTTTGAATGCGTCTTCGAATACAATATCGTCGAAGTTGATTGCAGCGACTGGACCTCACCCTTGGAAATAGTAAAAAAAAGTACCCTTCGGTTATGTGGACACTATCGCAAAGTCGATGCAGTTACAAAGTTTGATTCAAATCTGATTCCTTATTGGAAAGTCAGTCATACCATCAAAGAAGAGAACTGTATGACAATTTCTGAAATTGAGTGGGGTTATCAAAATCATACCGAATTTTGGCAGTGTGGTTGATTAACTGCACTACTCATTGAAGAAGCGCAGAACATTTCAGTAAATGGCACTCAGTCAGAAGACATTTGACAGCCTGAAAGGTATGTTAACAACCACTCCAGTGATAGATAATTATGCAAAGTAATCAAGTTGTCTATCAGTGCAAGTGATGTGGTTGTCGGTGCTGCACTCTTGCAAGATGACAGAGAGAACATTGGAAGATTTATTGGATGTTTTTACAGGAAGTGTAATATTCTTAAACAGAAATATTCACCGATGAGAACAAGTCCTCGAGATTGGTGTTGGCGCTAAATTTCAAAATTTTTATTCCCAGCAATATAACTGAGACAATTGACGTACTCATCATGACCAACTAAAATCGTTTTCAGTCATTCTACTTCAAAATGTCTTGCCTGCTTCCAAGGAATTTGCCACTGTGGTTATTAATTTCCCACTGATACACATGTCAGGATGAGAACATTTCATTTGTCAAAGTGTTATGGAGGCACGGATGAAGAAAAATAAAGGTGCTTATTGCTTGAAGTCAACAGATTGCAGTATAATATTTTGGCAATTGTTTTCATGCTTGTAATCATGTAATGGTAGTACACAAATAGAGTAAGCCTAAAGGTTTTGAAATGAAGCCATTTTTTAACTGTTGAAGTTTCTTATTTTTAAGGGGGAAGGTGTGAAGATGGTGTCACTTCAAAAAGGTTATTTTGTTCTTGCTTTTTAAGGGACGTTGCAAGGGGAGATGTGTCAAAGAATCTCGGGTGTTTACCAGTTTCACAATGAAAGAGGAGTAACCATTCTTCACAGTCCAGGGTTTTTAGTTTTATTTTCGCAGTAGCCGTTATAAGACGTTTGAGTGGTGGAAATTCAATAAAGGATTCCACTGACTTTCTCTGAAATGGATGTTGTTCCTCCCTACTGAAACACTGTGTGATTGAGTTTACCTTTTTGCCAAAGGGTGGGGGTGGGGCGTGGGTTGTTTCTGAGATATTACTGCATTGGAACAGTTAATTAGTAATACTTACTGCATCGATTCGGTTATGTTTTCCAATTGTTAAGCTATTTAAATATTGCTTTCTTTTGCTTGCGTTTCAAATATAGTGCTTAAATAAATTTTCTTTTGCTTTAAGCAGAGTGCTTTGAACAGTTGTGTTACACCTGAAGTACCCACGTCAATATGCCTTTAATATAATAAAATGTTTGGCTCCAGGCTACTTTCTTGTGATACTTTGTGAGACGTCTCTCCTGTTCCTTAACAGATTGGGATGATTCTATAATTCCAATTTGGATTTTGCGTTGTTGGACTCAAAGTCGTAGATGTTAGTATATTTTGTTTCAGGTGTTGAATTTGGTTAATTTAACCAGTGCTTTGCGTAGTAATACCTCATTCAGTCACTTACTGCGTTTGGAAGCTGTTACTTCGGGCTTTTAAAAGAAGTAATTAAGGAAACGCTGTTGCAATTGGCAGGTGACCTGGAGTTGAGGTTGCGCTTATCTATGAAACAAAGCCTGGGATTTGCAGAAATAAGTCGACGTTTGTTTTTTTTCTGAAAATGCCAATAGAATCTTTACAAATGGCTGGAATTCAACTGCAAACATGAAAATGTCGGACTACGCAAACTTCTTAACATATTTTGAGTGATCTGGCATGATCGATAACATACTCTTACTAACTATTTTTATCCAATAGGAGACGGTCGTTTTCATTAGTAAGACTAAAACTCAAACACTTTCACAGATCAGATAACATGTCTGATCTCTTACATGTTTAGGTGCCATAATCACACCCTTATTATCATTTTTACTGATCGAATAAGTCTGATCAATTCAGTTTGCAATTGGACAATGGTGAACAGGTACCAGAGTGTGTAAGGGATTTGAAGATTTGAAGTTAATGGCCTTAAAATGCAATAAGGCCATTTTGGAGACACGGTTTCTCAAGAGATCAAATCTGGGAACTGAAAATGTCAAAGCATGTGACCTTTCAAATAGAAAGCTTTTAAGTGAGGGTTACTGCAAAAGCTTAGTACATAAAAGTTGGAAAAAGTATTAGAACAATATCCAATATTGGATTGAATGATTTCGAAGGAATCTTGGTGAAGGAAGGAAAGAATAACGGGAGAAGACGCTTAGAGAGGCGCGCCTTTGGACCTAACAGTAGTTGTCCTTTCGAACTGAGATTAAATATCATTAAATATTAATGCGTGACAAAGGACGTTCATGAACTGTGGGGTTTTAGTATTCATTTAGATTGTGGAATCAAATTAGAAAATGATAGCTAAAATGAACACTTGCCAGACCGTAGCCTGCTAGAATGGGTGTCATTCAAGTAAGATAGACAGATTTTTAATCAATCGGAGAATCAAGTGTAAAGTGTATTAGGCAGATGATTGAATTTGAGGAAAAGCTAACCGCCACAATTTTATTGAGTACTGCATCAGACTAGGTGGGCTGCGTCTCTTAACTGCTCTACACCTTCGTGTCTTGTGAACTGATTGAACTGTGCTGATGTTTACAGAACAGCAAATTATCCCTAATGCTACCGACTTTCACCAAAATTGTCAGCAACTGGCACAAATTCGACGAGATTAATAAAACAGAAGAAAGCAACATCAATACCTTGCATTTGAAATCAAACTCCTGTTTTGAAATTTCATTTACCAGTTGCCTGCACTCATTTTTAAGTTTTCTTTCTGTCTATGATTTCCACACAACAAGTAACATTTCCCAAAATAAAAGTGGAAAGAACTACGAATGTGAATCAGAAACAAAAACGGAAATTGATGCAAAAGCTCAGCAGGTCGGAGTGAGTGTCAGCGGACCTGTAATATTATCTTTGATTTGTCTTCAGATGCTGCAAGACCTGCTGAGCTTTTCCAGCAAAGTCTGTTTTTGTTAGTGAATAAAATTTAACTACATCCGTTCCCTTTACAGTAGAAGGCAAAATTCTCATTAATTTCCAAATCCCCTGATCGATCTATAACCTTTTGATATTCTTGCACCAGAATGCATAGTTAGTTCCCTACCACGTTTTCATAAAGAATAGTTATATACATTAATCCCAACACCTCCCCCGTCATTAAAGTTAACAAATGCACATTGTCTGAAGTTACACTGCACATGAAAATATTGTGCCCGTTCAACTGATCTACCGTTGGTAATTTGCAGACTCTCTGAATCTTATTCATAATTTAGAAATTCCATTGTCTTATTAATGTGATCTATAAAATTAGTTGACATACCATTGGCTTCAGAGCCGGTTCAAGTATTTAAGTGACCGAACTCTCATCGTTGTAGCAACTCACTGTTGAAAGGTTGCCAACATGAAAAAGAATGATTTATCTCTCATTTCTGCATCTTCTCTGCTCGTCAATCACCAGGCATGAAGACGTCGTTCTTTGAACTTTTCTGTTATAAACCACAGCTTTTATGAGACCTTGAGCTTCATGTCTATAAACAGTCTTTGATTGTGACGATGAGAAGAAGTTAACTTGTTCGTAACTGCTTTCTCAATTTTCAAAATCGTTGGCAATTATCTAATGATAAGCTAATCCGTCCTCGGAATGGTTTACTGAATAGTATTATTCCGAGAAATGCATATAAACAAACGCATTTCAAGTAATAATTCAAGCCAACAGTTTAGTACAGTTCTTTGCGGCATGTTTGACCACTGTAAGATTTCTTCCAATATCGAGAATACGTAGATTTGAATTCTTTGCCAAAAGCATTTAAGGTGCACCATAGCTGTTGACAATCACTAAATCTCCAAAATTGAAAACATTTCTCGAATTCCTATGAACAAATTACTTGTTCAAGTCTGACTCGAGAGTTTTGGTAACTATGCTCATTCTTCGAAGAAATTAATGGATGGAAAACGTATTTCAACATAATAAATGTTATGAACCTTAACATTGAACACACAATTGAACATTAGTCACAAGGAACGCAAAGACGGAAACGCTGGCAGTTGAGTTAACCGGTTAACCGAGCATTTTACGAACGTTTCTTGAGTCATAGTTTCCTGGAGCTGTGTGCCATAGGGCTAATAAGGAAGCAGGCAATCTTGATCCGATAATTTGCAATGAGGCACGTTTAACAAATGACGTTGGAGTAAAATATCATGAAGTAGTCTTCATCATAACATGATAGAATTCAATTAGAAAGAGAGTGAGTAGCTCGAGCTGAAAACAACTGGTTTTTAATTTAAAAAACTTTAATGAAGGGAATTACAATCAAATGATGACAATTTACCGAAAGTGAAATGGGGAAATAGATTGGGAGGAACTACACTAAACAAGCTGTAACAATCATTTAAAAAGTTAATCAGATAAAATATATTTCGGTAAGGTGAGCAATTTTAAGAGAGAAATAAATTAACAATTTTTGGCCAAGTACGTTAGGAGAGTATTTTGGTGAAAAGGAAAGCAGAGAAGGAGGCCTTATGACAAGTACTGAGAAGATTGGAATTAATTAAAAATCAGCAAAGTAGCACTAAAAACAAAACAAAAGACAGACAAAATAAGCTGCACGGGTAAAGTGATGAGGAAGATAAGAACTGATAATAAGATCTTTTTAAAGACATGAGCAAGTGAAGCGAGGTATTAAAATTAACGTAGCCACCCACCAACGCCTGAACTGAATCTGGAAGATTGTTTTCAGCAACAGTGGAAGAGAAGCTGAACAGACATTTTTCATCAGTCATTAAGGTGGAATATTCTTCAAACAAGCCATTAATGCTTAAGAATTTGTGGGAGGAATTAAGGATCATTAATAAAGAAGTGCTACGAGAAAAACTAATATGGTTAAGGACAAAACTTTCTCGTGGCACTGAGAGTGACTCGGATAGAGGAAAGCTTGCCAAACTACGAAGTCGCAGAGCAGACGTTTTGTACTTATTATCCTGAAATAAATGAATGACGATTAAGATGGGAGAAATTGGTTTCAATGGATAATTCTGCTGGTATGCTGAACACACTTTTTCATGTGGAATGTTAATAGATTAAAATTGCGTAGGGATCAAATGTACTTTCCAAAACATATTATTTTGTGTTTCCCACAGATCAGTTCTGCCTCCGAATGAAGAATGGTCGGAATAAATCTTTCTTGCTCAATAGTCTTTCTCTCTCAAACGACATAATCAATAACCAGTGAGATACTGAGTTTGTGCAACTAATGTCAGAGGAGATATAACAGTTTTCCGATATCTGACACCAAACAAATTCTAGCAAAACAACTTCCACTGATGTTGATTGAATCTTCTTTTGTCCATGGTGGAATCAGTGGAGCAAATAACCTCCTAAAAGAGGAAAGTCTAAATAGACTCAAGGTCAATAAAGTACTTTATCTATATTTGCTACAATACACAACGGTAAGGAGAAAAGCTTCTCCGAGAGTGATAAATGAACAATGGATAACCAAGGAAGTTAAGGAGACAACAAATTCATAGCAGGTGTTCTTTGCTTGAGGAGCTCCAGCTCAGATTGATGACTTGGAGTCTAAGCAACAAACAGTGCCACACATCAGGGTGGGGAAGATTTAGATGTTTCAAGAGGCAGTCAGATCCCTTAGATTTGTTATCTAAAACTCAGGCAGTGATCAGGGACAGGAGAGTGTGACTAAGAGAGAGGCAGGTACAGGGAACTGGGCGAAGCACTAAATGACGCTCAGCTCTTTAGCTTGGTGAACAGGTTTGAGATTCTTGTTCTTTGCGTGGATGAGCAAGCTGACCACTGCATTTTAATAGAGGCAGTAATTTAAGAGGGAAAGAAAAGATAAATGCAGGTGTAATCTGTAAATGTGAAGTCAGGAAAATAGAGCTCTTCGCTGTTGCCAGAATGGAGTGTCCAGGATACTGTGTTGCTTGCCTCGAGCCCAGCTTTAGAATACAGATGAACTTGGAGTGGGAGAGGAACAATCCAGTTGTTGTTAAATGTAGAAAGAGGAAAGAGGAAAGCTAAATTGAATGAATTTAGCTTGCGGCTAAATAAGAAAACAGAATCAAAAAGGGAATAATCCCTATATTACTACCTGGTCCATACGCATATTGGCACAAGGTCAGCAAGATTAACGAGTGAAAAGTTCGCCATAAATACTAGTATTGAAGAAATCAGTTCTACTTCATGGGATACTGGGGTCAAAACGTGAGGAGGATGGAATTGTTGCAATAAAATAAGATCCACCTGAATACTGTTGGAACTGAAATGCTAGAGAATCTGACGACCGTGGTCTGTAGGTACTGATTTCAACTAGATCGCGGGGGTTGGTTTCTAATGCAGTGAAAATCATGGACAAAGTTAAAGTATCGGAGGGCTCCGAAAAGATTCAAGTTTGCACAATATGTAACAGGACAGAAAGTATGTAAAAGCTCATGAGACTACTTCAGTCACAGCAGATAAAGAGGGCAGTCACCGCAGGACTGAGGGTGTTGTACCTAAATATATGCAGTCTACGAAACAAGTTAAATTAGCTTGTAGGACAGATGTCAATTGGCAGGTACGTTATTGTGTGTATCACAGAGCCGTGCCTGCAAGGAGATCAGGGCTGGGAACTAAATATACAAGGATACACGGTCTTCAAAAAGACAGGCAGATGTGCAAAGAGTGCGGGGTTGGCTTGATAGAGAAAAAATAACAAGGAATTGACAGCAACAAGCGTATTGATTCGGAAGATTTAGAAGCACTGTGGTTAGAGTAAATTCTTAGTTTCGCAAAGTGTAATGAGGCAGACTTGATTAAGATGTGTATGGTGAAGAAACAACGAGAAGGCAGAAGGCCATAATATAAGACAGGTCACCCTGCAGTTTGAGAGGGAGATGAATGCACAGATGTGACGGGATTAAAATAGAGTAACGTTTGACGACTAAGGCATGTGGATGGAGCTGGTTGGAGTTGAGTAGACGTGGGAACCTGGAAGGGAAGACAATAGAGCAGCAATGGCAAGAGTTTTCATGGTTAATTCAGGAGATACTGCAGAAATTTAGCACAAAGAATATGAAGTATACTAAAAGAAGGATGATGCAGGCATGGTTGACAAGGAAAGTCAGGAAGATAACAAAAGCAAAAGAAGAAGCCGAGCATGTGGTGAAGTTCAATGGAAGCCAGAAGATTGGGAGGTTTATATAAACAGCACTGGATAAAATTAGAACAGGAGAAAAGGCTGGGGAAGCTGAATGTGGCTATATCACCAGGATCGGATAGACGATGTAACATATTTCTGAAGGAGATGCCCAGGCAATTGTTAATGCATTGCTCCTTCATAAATCACTGGTGACAGATGGCAGGGAAATGGATGACGTGATAGTCCTGCTATAAAATGGAGAAAGGTAAAAACAGAAAATTATAGAGCGATTCACCGAACCTACATTGTGGGTATGTTCTCGGCATTCCTTGTGAAAGTGGAGATTTCTGAACAGCTGGAAGTACATGGTCAAGTAGGACAGAATCAGGACAGCTCGATAAGGTGGCGGGGGGGGGGGGGGGGGGGGCGGGGGGGCGACGGTGGTTATGCCTGATAAATCTGTTATATTCCCTTGAAGAGGTAACAATTAAGTGATACAATGTAGAGCCAGTGGGTGCGATGTATTTGGATTTCTGGAAAGCCTGTAATATGATAAGTAGGCTGCTAAATAAGATAAGAACATTGTATTCCAGGCACAGTAGAGGATTGGCTGTCTGGCCGAAGGCAGAGTGTCACGATAAAACGGTACTTTACAGAATGTCAGGTGGTGACTCCTGGAATTCCACAGTGGCCAGCATTAGGACCATAAAATTGACACCATGCTTTAACTATTTGGACAAAAGAACTGAGAGTATTATTGCCTCCTTTGCAGATGGCACAAAAGTAAGTGGAGTGACAGGTGGGGCTGAGGAAGTGGGGAGGGTGCAGAAGCACTTGTACAGGCTGGGAGAGTGGACAAAGAAGTGACAGATGGAATACAATGTCGGAAAATGTGCAGTTAAGCACTTTGGTAGAAAGAATCACGACGTAGATTATATTCATAGAGACAAACAAAAATGCAGATGCTGGAATCAAAACTACAGGCATTTGGCTCGAAGAGCATGGCAGGCCAGGCAGCATCAGAAGGCGTAGAGTTCGACATTTCAGGATTAATCCATACTGAGGTCTGGCTGCATGTGTGGGAGTCGCTGCAGACAAAATGAGTGATGGGGGCAGGGTAGTGATGTGGGGATAGGTGAAGACAGGTAGAGTATACGATGTGGTTGATCAGTGGGAAGAATGATTCTGGTTGATGGTAGGGAGAAATGGAAGGAATGGGGAGCGGCTGGGGAAGGAGTCGAGGTAAGGGAGGGGAGGTTATTTGAAACTGTATAACTCAACGTTGAGTCCTCCCTGTTGTCGATTTCCCAGATGGAATATGGAAATGCTTCTGAAGGGCAAAATGCCTTAGAGAGTCGTAGTTCAAGAATGCTATTCAGGTTAACATGCAGGTTCAGTTGGAAATACAGAAGACAAATGCCTTTTTTTTCAGGGGGCCTATAGCAGAAGAGTAGTAGTGTACTGCTGAGGCTGTACCAGCTCAGAACAGACTGCATTCAGAATATTGTGAGCATTTTCAGAGCTTGTATCTTTTCTTTTCACTTTTTCATAACGAGGTTTGTTTTGCATTTGGAATGAACTGTCAGCACAAGTGGTAGATTCATCTATTGTTGCAACATTTGAAAGACATTTGGACAGCTACATGAACTGGAGGGGTTTAGAGGAAGACACACGAAATCAAGCAGGATGGAGAAGTTCAGTTTGGAACGTCAGGTTGGCAAGGATATGATGGACTGAGAATGCTGTAGACCTCATGGAAATAAATACTGATGTTTTGAAAACAGCTCACATTACAGGAGAAGAAGTCTTGGAGCACTTAAAAAATATAAAAAGTTGGTAATCTCCAGATCGTGAACTGTTGAATCCCAGGGCATTCTGGGAAGTAAGCGGAGAAATCGAAGTGCCCCATGAAAAAATAATGTGTGATGTTTAGAATGTCCCGACCGTGAATAATGCTCTGCCTTTGTTGAAGAATGGATGTAGGGACAAAACCGGGAACGACAGACTTGGAAGTCTGAATTTGATATTGTGCAGGTTGTTGGACATGATTCTGAAGAATAACATTTGAAGAGGAAAGGAAGGATTAAGGTTCGACAGCATGGTTTTGTGAGATGGAAGCCGTGCCTCACAAATATAGTTGAGTTTTTTGATCAAGAAACCAAGTTTCTTGATGAGGCAAGAGTAATATTCATGCTTCCTTGGGCTTTAGTAAAGCCTTTGACAATGTTCTGCATAGTAGACTAATGAATAAAGTTAGATTACTAGTGTTCATTGTCAGCTTGCCAGCTGTTTACAAATTGCACTTAACAACTGGGGAAAGTGTGTGATGGTGGAGGGTTTTTTTTCGGGCTGCAGGCCTGTGACAAGCGTTGTTCCACAAGCACCAGTATTTGCTCTCTTGTTTGTCATTCATATAACTGATTTAGATGAGAAGATAGAAGGGAGGGCTGGTCAGTCAGACGATGGTACTCAAATTGGTGGTACACATATGGAATGCTATGTCAGCGGAAGACGTTTAGGTGTAGACATAAATAATATTTACAAGGCATTTGGACACTTACATGGACAGAAAGAGATTCGTAAAACATCTGCTAAGTTCAGGAAAATGCAGTTATTGAGTACAGGCATTGAAGTCGGAATGAATCAGTTTCGGCCAAAGTGCGTGTCTCTGTGCTGTTCGACTCTGTGACACGACATGTTCGTGCAGTAGATGGCGAAGACGATTACTGAAGAGTAAAAGAGAGATTGATCATTTGGAACTGTGGGCTGAGGAGTGGCAGATCGAGTTCAACCTGGACAAAGTTTGGGAGCCCTAAATGAGTTTTATTGCTTCGTTTTTCACGATTTTCAATGTGAATGAGAATTTTGAGGAGCTGGTTTACAGGCTTGAATACATCAAGATTGACGACGCTCTTTTGGTGGAAATTTGGGCAAACATTAAGATTGATAACCGATGGGTTAGTAAATTTGCAGATGATATCAAGGTTGGAGCTGCCGTTGATAGTATCGAAAGTTATTGCAGGCTGCAGTGCGACATATACAGGGTGCTGAGCTGGGCTTAAAAATGGCAGATGAAGTTCAACCTGGATAAATGTGAAGCGATGCATTTGGGAAGGTCGAACTCGAATGTTGAATATAGGTTTAAAGACAGGATTCTTGACAGTGTGGAAGAAAAGGGGGCACAGTGGCTAGCACTGTTGCCTCACAGCGCCTGAGACCCGGGTTCAATTCCCGCCTCAGGCGACTGACTGTGTGGAGTTTGCACGTTCTCCCTGTGTCTAAGTGGGTTTCCTCCGGGTGCTCCGGTTTCCTCCCACAGTCCAAAGATGTGCAGGTCAGGTGAATTGGCCATGCTAAATTGCCCGTAGTGTTAGGTAAGGGGTAAATGTAGGGGCATGGATGGGTTGCGCTTCGGCGGGTCGGTGTGGACTTGTTGGGCCGATGGGCCTGTTTCCACGTGGTAATGTAATCTAATCTAATCTAAAAAAAAGAGGGATCTTGGTTTTCAAGTACATAGATCCCTCAAAGTTGCTACGCAAGTAGATAGGGTTGTTAAGAAAGTATATGCTGTTTTGGCTTTCATTAACAGGGGGATCGAGTTTAAGAACCGCGAGGTTTTGCTACCGCTCTACAAGTCCCACGTGAGAACACACTTGGATTATTGTGTCCGATTTTATTCACCCTACTATAGGAAACATACGGAGGCTTTGGAGAGTATGCAAAGAAAGTGTACTAGGATGCTGCCTGGACTGGAGGGTTTGCCTTATGAAGAAAGGTTGACTCACCTCGGACTTTTCTCTCCACAGGGAACGGGGAAGAGAGGTGATCTGATTGAGCGACGCAAGTAATGAGAGACATGAATAGAGTCAATAGCCAGAGACTGTTCCCCAGAGCAGGATTGACTGGCACGAGGGGTTTTGTTTTACAATATTCGGAGAAAGATATAGAGGAAACATCAGAGGAAGGTTCTTTATGCAGAGAGTTGTGAATGCATGGAATGCGTTGCCAGCGGTGCTGGTGGAAGCAGAGTCATTAGGGACATTTAAGCGTCTGCTAGACATGTACAAAAACAGCAGTGAACTGAGGGTTGCGTCGGTTAAGTTACTTTATTTTACATTAGGATTATTTCTCGGTACAGCATTGTTGGTCAAAGGGCTTGTTCTGTGTTGTACCTTTCTTTGTTCTATGTTCTGGAACGTTTGTGTTGCATTTTGGACGTCATGTTGAGTCTATACAGGATGTTGGCGTGGCATCGTCAGGAGTAATTTGTCCATTTCTAGTTTTTTTTTTAGATTAGATTATATTACAGTGTGGAAACAGGCCCTTCGGCCCAACAAGTCCACACCGACCCGCCGAAGCGAAACCCACCCATACCCCTACATTTACCCCTTATCTAACACTACGGGCAATTTAGTTTGGCCAATTCACCTGACCCTGCACATCTTTGTGACTGTGGGAGGAAACCGGAGCACCCGGAGGACACCCACGCAGACACGGGGAGAACGTGCAAACTCCACATAGTTCCCTATTATCTGACGATTGTTATTAAGCTGGAGACGGTTCACCAATAATTATCGGGATTTTGCAAGGAATGGAGGACTTTAAAAGCAGAGACAGGATTGGCTGGAACTTTTTTTCACAGCAACGTGGGAGGTTAAAGTTCACCCCATCCGGGATTATAAAATCGTGAGGGGTATCGATTAGGTCAACTGCAAATATCCTTTCCCTCGGGTTGTGGATTTCAAGACCAAGGATATATCTTTAAAGTGAGTGGAGGAAGATTTAAGAAATACATGAGAGGCATTTTTTTTTCTTCTTTCCACAGAGTAAGCGTGTGGAAAGGAATTCCAGAGGAAGTAATGAATGGGGAAACAGTTGCAAAGTTTAAAACTTCTGCGTAAGTGCATGAAGCGGAAAGCTTTGGCGGAACATAGGGCAAGTACAGGCAAGTGGAACTCCTTTGGGTTTGGAACATGGCCAGCATCGACAGCTTGGAACACGCAGTCTATTTCCGTGTTGTCTGACTCAATACCTCAATGACATTGAAAAACACACAATACTGAGAGGCGTGTATGGAGTGAACATGGAGAAGACGTTCCGAATACTATGAGATATTAGAATCGAAGGGCACAGCCTCAGGCGGAAAGGACAACCCTATTGAACGAGATGAAGCGCAATTCTTCAGCCAGATGGTGGTGAGTCTTTGGAGCTCATTGCTGTAGAGGGTTGTGAACTCCACGACAGTGAGTATATTTATAACAGAAATGAAGAGGTTCTTGATTGGAGAGTGCATCAATATTTACAGGGGAAGATAGAATGCAGGAGAATGGGGTCGAAGAACGTATCAGTCATGAACGAATGATGAAAGCGACGCGATCAAATCAAATCAGTACTAATACAAAGGACATTCCTTAAGTGTTGATGAGATGTCTTTTAAATCGGTACACTAAGGACCCAAATGGAGGAAGGCCAATGGAGACTGCATATAATGCAATGGCCGGGAGAGTGTTAAGTTAGTGGTGTGGACGACCGATTTGTGACGCAGAGTGACACCAACAGCATGGTCTCGGTCCGTATACCGGCTGAGTTCAACATGAAGGTGCCACCTATCAACCTCGCCCTAACCTGAGGCACAGTGACCCACATGTGAAAGCACCATCAGTCATCTCTCTCTCATGAGACAGCAGTCCTATGATCTTCTGGAACTATGGCAACTT